>NW_023592255.1:0-44829 GCF_014839805.1 Manduca sexta | reverse complement strand
TATTAATTAGGCCAATACGGTACGTTGTTATGAAATGCGAGGTTTAAATAACAAGAAAACTTGCGAAATGATTTTATCTGTAACAAATCAGACTTCTGTAAACTGTGAAGTTTGCAGGACTTGCGGCGACTTGCACGTAAATAAAATTATTGCCGCTAATATAATCGCACCTTGAAGTTGGGCTTTTTGCTGCTGCAAACAAGTTAAACTTAGCTTTAGATATGGTTCGTATACCTGGCGGGGATTTCTTCTTCTGCGCCTGTTCCTCTTCCTCTGGAGTTTCCTTCTTCTTCTTCGTTCGCCGCGTCGATTGCAGCTGTCATTGTGTGTGAAGTCGGCACTGACATTTCTGTTATTCGACAGAAATATCAATAAAAAAATGGGACTTTTCATAAATCTATAAATTACGTTGTGTTAACAAGCTGTTCATGATGCTGGATAATGCCTTAAGAAAAACGCGACAGTTTGTCGATCGATAAGAACCACGACTACCCTTAAACAGGAGCAACGCCACTGGAACTTTCTTTTGCTTTTTTGAACCTCAACCTTCCCATTCAGGTCCTTGTTTTCATTCAGGTATTTTATTTTTTTTTCAGAACTTTGAATATGCTATTCAACGCGGGCATTGTAGAGATGATGTTATGGATCTGTACAATCATATAGGTCCTTTTGCTGATGATAAAATATATATATTTCGCCAGATACTAGCACATTACACAGGGTGTAGTGCCGCCATAGTGGCCCACGTAAGTGTTTCGCGTTCCGAGGTCAGCCTGTGTATTTCCGATCCCAACAAGCCCGCATAATTGTGTCAACTGCCAAGGAATAGTCATCTCTCGTCAGTCGATTGGACCCACTCCACTTACCATCAGGTGCAGTGCGGTCCCTTTGACGTGCACATATAAAAAAAAGACGTAGCACGCGGGCGAAAGCGCAAGCAACGTCCAGTATTACGTAAACTCTTACCCAAAGGCTCGTTCACCAATTCCAGTAACTCATCGACGGTTAGTTTTGCTGTGGCCTTCTTAAACTGCACCACTCGCTCCGGAAGAACTCCCCCCCAAAACGACAGGCCTTTGGGAGTTGTGTACAACTCCTAGGTTTGGAATTGTAATCTTGATTTATACATACACCATTTATATATAACATTTCGACTTAACGTGTGTTTAAATTAACACACCATGACTATATTTTTAATAGGATGCAGCATAATATGTTTGATTAAAGTAATAGTATGGTATATAGTTAATTAAAGCTGACATGGTCACAGTCCTCACACACTTAAAGAATGTTTTACATTATTATACTCGAAGTGACAGATATAAGATAAGATAAAGTTTATTAATAAAAAAAAAACATACAACATAAATGAAAAAAAAAATTAAAGTTTGCTAGAGTACTACTAAGTAGTTCTGAAAT
Source organism: Manduca sexta (assembly GCF_014839805.1). Taxonomy (NCBI): domain Eukaryota; kingdom Metazoa; phylum Arthropoda; class Insecta; order Lepidoptera; family Sphingidae; genus Manduca; species Manduca sexta. The sequence goes on along the minus strand of NW_023592255.1, from coordinate 43,410 downwards.
GTGTTATGTTCTGTGACTTTGTTGATGCGTGATCATTGCATTGTCATGACGACTGACATATGTTCATACGCAGACAGTACATACACGCGAAATTTAAAAGTGTACACCAGCTTTAAATAATCGACCTATAGTTATAATTTTATAAAAAACTTGTCCACTTACCTTCATATTCTTGTACAATGTATCCGCCTGGACCCTTATGAGATGGGCCTGCTTGCTGAACAGCAGCGCGGCGCTCTCGCTGAGGTCCCAGGAGGTGGTGTTGCCGACGTACGCGCGCATGCGCTTCACCGTCTCCAGGCACGTCGGGTGTTTGAGCAGCATCAACGGCTTTACTTCCAACTCTGTTGATACGTTATGTTTCGTCAGTTTCAATAAATATTTGGGACATGTAGATAAAACATTGGCGAAGGAGGAAAATTTTCAAGATAACCTGAGACAAAAAATATTTGGGACATGTATATAAAGCTGGCAAAGGGGGTAATTTTTCAAAAGGTAACCTGAGACAAAAAAAATGCCTTGGTCAACATATCGGGGCCAATTTAGCAGAAAACAAAAGCTAAGACAAACGTAAATAAACCTAAAAAGGAAGCCGGTAGGAAACGGGTGGTATGGACGCTTCGGCACTGATATTAATTTATTTATTTATTTTGAGAGTTTACAACAGAGAACACACATTGCATTATTTTCACATATAGCAGTATAACGGCAGAAGATAGCTGTGTTTCTCTACTTACAGTAAACTACAGCATGCATCATAACATGATATTAGTAAATTTTTAATTTTAAAGATTATTATTATTATAGCACGCAGCCGACTATAGAACAAATAGCTAAGCCATTTGCTCGTCGAAGGGCCTCAACATTCAAATACAGTATCAAAATGGTCTAACTTTCCCACTTACCCATCATCTCGGCCAACAGCTTCAGGCACAGCTCGGTGTCCGCCTTCTCTAAACACAGGCACGTTTTTATCTTTGCCTCCAATTCTATCAACTTCATCTCTGTTTTCAGGAACTGTACGCGGGATTTTTTCTCTTCTGCAATAACAAAAATATTCCATAAGTCTTCTGGCATTATGTGTGACAGTTTTTATTTTATACGAGCAAGCGAAAGTGACCTCACTGCACCTAATGGTAAGCTGAGTGAAGTCTAGATACTGTAGGATGATAAGAGATGATTATCCCTTGCCAGTCTACACAATTATGCCGGCCTATCAGAACCATATGTAGACAAGCTGATCCGGCGATGTACTAAGGGCTGTACGAACACCGCTCGCAGTCTTGTATCAGCAGTGACGAGTGAGGAAGACAGATACGGGGGAATAGGCAGGATACGTAGAGCACCGCTGAGCCAGTCGTGGTTTGGCTCTTACATGGACAACTCTGGCGGGTTTTTTTAGGTGTATGTTGATCGCTATATGGTCTGATGGAAATATCCCACCACCAATAGTTAACAAACACAAGCTAATTACCCGAGTATTATAAAACCAAATCATTGTATATGTTTACAGTAATAGTTAATGTTTTGTCTCACCATGTTGAGTAACATTTAACGTCAGAGGAAGCGAGACAAATTGTGTAGTTATAAATTCTTATCTATGCTGTTCGCTCTTATGCTTACATGTGCTTGGTTCTACACTAATGTCAATCGTTGTCACTTAAATTACTCTTTGTCATTGTTTTAGTTCACTTCGGGTCGAAGGTTTTATCAGGGTCCGTTCAAGTATTGCGTAATGCAATTTTTTCTTGTAAAACGTTACGATGCGATAGAGGGGCGGGAGGGGATTCTCGTACAAAGCATTATGTAACATTGTTTTTTTTATTTTAAAACAATAACAAAGGTATTTTAGCGTTTTTCCGGTATTTTGCGTAAAATAATTGTGAATATTCCAAAAAAAAATTCACTTTAGAGTTACATAACTTTTAGAGGGCAGGGGCGTACAGGAAAACGTTAAGGCGCGTTACATGCGGGGTGGGGAGGTCAAAAATCTTCAAAAATTGCGTTAAGTAATAATTGAACAGCCCCTTAAGTAATGATAATATTTTTACTCTCACCCACTAGATAGATATTGGCAAAATCACCAATGAAATGGTGGAGCCATTTTTAAAAGAAGAAATAGCTATAAAAGTTTATTCCTAGAAGATAGGTAAACAAGCTTCTTACCAGTCTCACGTTCCTTGTCTAACGTGGCTTTCTCTTCATCAGTCAAATTCAGATCCATGACGAGCTGGCCCAACACCGACTGTGCTGTGATTTGACCCTTTTCTGCAAGATGAAATTTGTAAATATTGTTTATATGTGCATTATGATTGTTACTGCCACATACTTTGCTTAAGGTCCACTATAATGTAAAAGTGTCCCTGTATACAGGGTTATTTTTACATTGCGTTACTAAATGAAAGCACATACTCGTCTTCCCTTTTGCTGACATTGTGCCAAAAATCATCCGTTAATAACGAATATTTTCACCAAAATCCTGGTTTTAGTTTTCAGATTTTTTTATCATTTTGTAATTTAATGAGAATATAGCGTGTGCGTGAGTGTATTTCTGAATGAAAGTATGATGTTACTACTGCAATGAATTCTTTTAAAGTAGAAAAGTGGCATTAGGGCGCGTAAAACTAAATTACTTTTTATTAATATTAATTTTGTTCGAAACTTACACTTTTTTGTTTTACAACTACGGCTCATGTGACTTGTTGTGAAGTGTTATTTTCAAGTAGATACATAAGCCTGTGGTTTCATTTAGTAAGGCGATGTCAAAATGAGCCCGTATAAATACTTACCCAACTGACTCTTGAGTGTGATGGCATTGGTGGCCGCTTGTTTGTCCCATTGCAGCCTCGTGGACTCGTTTTTAAAGCTGGCTGGTTTCGGTTGGAACAGCTTGATGCCCACGTACTGACCGTTCGGCAGATATGCTATCAAGATGTTGTCTTTCTCTGGATCTTCTGCAAGGGAAATCATGCTGTGTAGTGACCAAAAGAGACCTTATGTAGCTGGCGGAACGTGGTGAGAATAGTTCTGCCTACCCCCTATTTTATTAATTCAAACATAAAAGATTAAAATCAAACTATTTTATCGCGGTTTTTATATTAAAAATTTTTCACTACGTTTCGAAGACTTTGCAGCCTTCATGCTCACGGGGCGGACTGATAGATAATATAATAACATAAGAAATCATTATATAAGTTCATAATGTTTTTTATAATATGGTATTTCAGAAACCTTATTCTTACACTAAAAAGTCGTTATGCTTATGGCGCGCGCAAGGCAGTACCTTAATATGGTTTTTAATTTAAAATGTGTATGGTGTTATTTCTATTTTGGGCTATGGTATTATCAAACGTGTAGCTTATACGTCTCATTAAGCATTTGCATATAAAAAACTGAGTACATTTAAGACATACCTAACTATCTATATATTTTTTTTTACTGTTATACTGATACTTATCATGCACCTACTTAATTAAACAAGGAGAATTTATTTGAATTACTATTCTTCCGTGATTAATAATCACGGTTACTAATAAAATTTATTTTAGTCAAATAATGTGTATCCTTTTGAAAAAAGGTAAGTTATATATTTGTTTCATATATTACCTATGTTACAATACAGACCTATAGTCAAAATAGATTTACTGTGCTTTCAGAATTCTAGTCTGAGTTAAAAAATTGTATGTAACAATTTTGGAAGAAAAACAAAAACGTATCAAAAATCATTTATTCATATTAATCAAAATCTTATTTTCTTCGGGATACATTTGCAATATTCTCGCAATAGACTCCTTTTCCTCGTCAGTCACTTCATCAACTAATCCGCCATTTTTAATGTAATCAGAATATTTTTTATGATATCCTATATCTCCAAATTCCGTTGACATCACAACTGATTTAATATCATTATCAACTTTACAGTTCATAAAAAGATTTAAAAAATCATCGCCTTCCAGTATTATGTTAGTTGGCGCGATAAGACTGGTGGAATCTAGATTTTTGTAAGTTTTCAAAGACACCACAGAGTTTGAAGACAAAGTTCGATTTTGAGATAGATCGTTAACAATCGACGCTTCGGATGCATGCGATGTTAAAATTACATCATCATCGTTTAGTACATTCGAAGAACCCAATATTAAGCCATTGAAGGACTCGTTTTTCCTTTTTATCCGCTTTTGTTTAATGTGTTTTTTGAAAGGCGAAGCTGTTTTATCGCTTTTAGTTTCTTCAATCAGAGATGTGTTTTGAATCATGGGATATGATTGACTTAAGTTGTATCCAAAGTTATCTATTTGTGAGAATCTTTCCGTTATGCTGCTAAATTCCTGAGGAATGTCTGATTGAAGTAAAGATTTATTAATTGTATTTTCATTTGTAACATGTTGAGAGTTTTTGGTAGGTGGGACGAATTTCGCCTTTGATGCTGGCTTTTTACTTTGACAGTTGGACTTGCGTTTTTTAACGAAAGATGGAACTGTTTTTGATGTCGATTCGTTACGGCTTTGGGTTTCCGCGCTACAAGAATCATTATTCTTTTTTTGAGTTAATTTTTGATCTGAAAATAAAACGAACTGATCGTAATTTTGGACAATTTACAAAACAGAATTTGGAGTCCATATTGAATTGCGATAGAAACGAATTGTGTGAAATATTCACAATTTTATGAAGTTTATTTGAAACGGACTCTTTAATATACTAGTGAATAAATATTGAAGTAAACAAAAGATGTCCGATTATTGTGTCTATATCAACAGATATTATCTTATTAAATATTGGTATATTTGGTAGTTTGAGTATATTTGACCATTGATGTTATTTTCAAAATTTTCAACGCAGGAATCAAACCGCAATCTATCTTTTCCCAGCCAACCAATATCCCGCTTGGCAACTGACATGAGTAACAACCAGCTCAAAATATATCACTTAATATTTGTTTGTTGAAATAAGTTTTCAAAACGTTGTAATCTAAGAAATAAACATACCGTTGGAAACTCTCTCATCTTTATAATTATTTTCAATATAGTTTTCATATCTTTTCAAACTTGATACAGTTGCAAAATTGTCATCATATTGGCTAAATATATCTGCATTAAAACTCAACAAATTCGTTTCTGGCGCGAAATCGTCCATTTTTATAATTGACACGAAACAACAAATTAGCGTGAAGAACACATTTTCGCGGTCTATTAGCAATAATTTGAATTTAGAACACAATTTTGTTTTAAATTTATTTTTTTCATTTCGAAATGCCGAGCTGTTTAAAAACAAAATGTTTAAATAAATAATAATATTCAGCCAGTGTTTTATGTTTAAGAACCTTTTGCTTCATAATTCGTAATTATATTTTTTATGTTTTTCAACAGATATTTATAGTTATTCATATCGCAACAACTATACAATGTTACTCATCATTGCAAAAGTTTTTAATATAAATAATATAGCAATGTACAAAGAAATACAAAACTTCAATTACTCATTTCGTTCTTACAACATTTGAAAAAACTATTACTATAAATGAGTCATAAATGTCATTTAAGATGTAATTTGGTTCTCTGGTCTTCAAAACGGATGAAAATGTTAAAATCATCACTATTAATACACAACTCATTTCAGATCTTACCTGGTTTAAATGGTTCTTTCAAGTCTTCTAACTCGGACTAGAACAAAGAAATAATTTATATACAACAAACTTTTCGAAAGATCATTACATCAATTGTTAGCATCGATCAAATTGAAAATCTAAACGTTTTCATGACGCACGTAGCTTGCAAGGTGCATCTCGCAAACACCTTCAGTAGTGGAATTGTTAACATACATAAAGTCTGCAAATTTATTGCAAATAGTTGTAAATTTACGCGTAAGTATGACGTCATATTTACGTGCAAAAAAACACAATAGAAACACAGCTTCATATTAAAATTTTGTCTTGAACGCAATGGTAACGACCTGCTTGGAGAACTGTATATACGGCCTTACCTGTGAAACAGCGTTGAAATGTTTGACAGTCTTGTCCTTATCTTGCTTCTCTTTCACATTCTCCTTGTCCTTGTCTGACGCGGGCGAGGCGCCGCGCCGCTTCTTTGGCGCTGGAGAAGGCAGCGTTGTGTTGTCTTCCGTCTGTTCGTCTATATACCTGCATAAGCATTAAACCAGGGCATTATATATACCTATCCTGTACTCTATACCGCTCTGAATGATGGTGATCAGGTTTATTGTATACAGGGCCGATTTTCCAATCGTCAGGGAAAAGTTATTTTATAAATAAATTATAACTTGACAAAAAATCTAAAATATTTTGTGATGGGACCATTTCGAGAATCATTTTTATTATGAAAAAGGAATCACGGATATCGGCCAACAATTCTCAAAGTAAATAAATAAAAAAATACAAAAATACCAATTGAGAACGTCTTCTTTATTGGAAATTGGTTAATAAAAGTAAAACAAATTGACTTTATACACACAACTGTCATTATCATTGCGCTTGTGTTGTTCCTTATCCTATAAATAAATTTTATCTGACGTTTGAAAAATCAGCCGACACAAAAACATCGAGACATTTGAACAAACAAGACAAAAGTGACGTTTAAGCAATCAAGACAATCGAATAATGTCGAATTCGCCCATCGATATTTCATAATATAAATGAGCACCGGGCGAGAGCAGTCAACAAATAAGCCAGGCTCAAGCCAGCCCCCTCCCTCTCCCCACTAAAGGGTACATGCAAAAGTAAAAAAAAAAACAAGTTTATTTTACGCATTTGCCCACCCGAACCACGCTACGCCACTGTATACATGCATTACGTTTAATGCTTACCATCAAATGAATAATCTAGGAAAAGTCAAACCTTATTCATAGACTTTTTATCTAAGGAGAAACAGACTTAATATCACAGCAATGCTCCGTCCTTAGATAAAAAAAAACGTCTATGAATAAGGGGTAGTATTATATTTTTATATAATGTACGTCATAATCGCAAACATGGCTCAATCCTTCGAAGCCACATTTCGGCAAATGACATTAATCTATGGATCAATCATAACATGTAGACTTATTCTAAATGTCTATTGTAAAATAAATAGTAAATCCAATAATGAAACGTACTTCCTTTTGTCAGCGAATGAGAGCCTTTTGGTATGAGTAGCATGAAATTTGAATTAAAATGGACACAGATGAATGAAAATGATTCAATAAAAATAAAAATATTTTACGAATTTTATTACGGATACTAGCTTTTGCCCGCGGCTCCGCCCGCGTTATGAAGTTTTTCAGGCTAAAGTTTTCCGTTATAAAAGTAGTAGTTTCCGGGAGCCTATGTTCTTCCCAGGGTCTCAAACTGTCTCCATAACAAATTTCATCTTAATACGTTGGGTAGTTTTTGAGTTTAACACGTTCAGGCAGACAGATGCACTGGAGGTCTTTGTTTTATAATATATTTTTTAGAACTTTTTAAGAGGAACAATCCCGTCATACATCATTGTTGCATAACTCTAACCGTTTGCGCAGCGCACGCAACGGAAGCTCTCAAACTAATAAATTGTCCCCGTTTTTGCAACATGTTTCATTTCTGCTCCGCTCCTATTGGTCATAGCGTGATGATATACAGCCTATAGTACTCCACAAATAAAGGGCTATCCAACACAAAACGATTTTTTCAGTTCAAACTGGTAGTTCCTGAATTTAGCCATTACTGCTCCGCTCCTATTGGTTATAGCGTGATGATATATAACTTAGAGCACTCTACAAACAAAGGGCTATTCAACACAAAAAGATTTTTTCAGTTCGAATCGGTAGTTCCTGAGATTAGCCATTACTGCTCCGCTCCTATTAGATATAGCGTGATGATATATAGCAAATAGCACTCTACGAACAAAGGGCTATGCAACGCAAAAATATTTTTTCAGTTTGGACCGGTAGTTCCTGAGATTAGCCATTACTGCTCCGCTCCTATTGGGTATAGCGTGATGATATATAGCCTATAGCACTCCACGAACAAAGGGCTATCCAACGCAAAAGAATTTTTCAGTTCGGACCGGTAGTTCCTGAGATTAGGCATTACTGCTCCGCTCCTATTGGGTATAGCGTGATGATATATAGCCTATAGCACTCCACGAACATAGGGCTATTCAACGCAAAAAGAATTTTTCAGTTCGGACCGGTAGTTCCTGAGATTAGCGCGTTCAAACAAACAAACAAACAAACAAACAAACTCTTCAGCTTTATATAATAGTATCTATACTATTATATAAAGCTGAAGGGGTTGTTTGTTTGTTGGTTTGTTTGGTTGTTTGTTTGAACGCGCTAATCTCAGGAACAACCGGTCCAATCAGAAAAATACTTTTTGCGTTGGCTAGTACTTGGTTCGTGGAGTGCTATAGGCTGTATATCATCACGCGCTAATCAAAAAATCTTTTGCCTTGGATAGCCCTTTGTTCGTGGAGTGCTATAGGCTATATATCATCACGCTATACCCAATAGGAGCGGAGCAGTAATGACCTAATCTCAGGAACTACCGGTCCAAACTGAAAAATTATTTTTGCGTTGGATAGTACTTAGTTCGTGGAATGCTATAGGCTATATATCATCACGCTATACCCAATAGGAGCGGAGCAGTAATGGCTAATCTCAGGAACTACCGATTCGAACTGAAAAATTCTTTTTGTGTTGAATAGTTCTTTGTTTGTGGAGTGCTCAAAGTTATATATCATCACGCTATGACCAATAGGAGCGGAGCAGTAATGGCTAATCTCAGGAACTTACGGTTTCAACTGAAAAATTCGTTTTGTGTTGGATAGCCCTTTATTTGTGGACCGCTATAGGCTATATATCATCACGCTATGGCCAATAGGAGCGGAGAGTAATGGCTAATCTCAGGAACTACCGGTTTGAACTGAAAAAATCTTTTTGTGTTGGATAGCCCCTTTGTTCCTGGAGTGCTATAGGCTATATATCATCACGTTATGACTAATAGGAGCGGAGCAGTAATGAAACATGTTGCAAAAACGGGGAAAATTATTAGTTTTGAGAGCTTCCGTTGCCTGCGCTGCGTAAACGGTTAAAGTTATGCAACAATGATGTATGACGGGATTGTTCCACTTAAAAAGTTATAAAAAATATATTATAAAACAAAGTCCCCGCTGCATCTGTCTGCCTGAACGTGTTAAACTCAAATACTACCCAACGTATTAAAATGAACTTTGGTATGGAGACAGTTTGAGACCCTGGGAAGAACATAGGCTCCCGGGAAACTACTACTTTTATAACGGAAAACTTTAGCCTGGAAAACTTTATAACGCGGGCGGAGCCGCGGGCAAAAGCTAGTAGATTATAAATTTCTTCCGACGTTTCGAAAACTTTGCAGCCCTCGTGGTCGTGGGGCGGACTGTGTTGGTCATCCGAAAAGTCAGTCGCAATATCTACCTACATTTTACAATTATACAACTTTTTTCATTTTAGCTATTGGTGGTCCGATCTACGCAGAATGAGCTCACATAGTCCTGAACGTCGGGAGAAAATTAAACATAAAAGCCGCGATAAAATAGTTTTATTTTAATGTCTAACATTCGTGTTAACATAAGAAATCATTATTAAAACGATTCAATCTAAAATTAACCAATTTGCGATGGCACACTTTTATTTTTCGGCTGATTATTAACGACCCCGACTCCAATTTACGATCCGATCCCGTGTATAAACCAATAAAAAAGTATGACCCGACAGACGTTATCCCGTCTTCACTATGAATTTGCAGCGCGCATTCTGTCAATCGCTGACAGTTATTTCACACAATTGACAGTTATATACAGTTAGTATTTTCGTTAAGTTTTCTTAAATTTTCTAATTTTCCGCGAAATTTTTTGATTTTTTTTTTTCACAAGGACCTTCTCCTGAAGTATGTCAAATGAAACTTTGTTCTGATTGGTGGATTAATACGATAGATCGAAAAGCGATTGGGCTCGTTGTTTGAAAACGGCGGTTAATGGAAATATTTTAATAACCTTTAAGCTGGTGTTTTATAGAGTAGAAGCTGGGGCCTGATAGCAACTTGGGTGGTTGTTCTTTTAGACTTTATATTTAATTTGATTTTATTGATTGTTTAATAACTTAAGTCTCAAATTGTGGATTATATATTTTCGTTCAACTGTGTCCTAATGAATTAGATATTATAATAAAGTAATCTATGATAAATATCCACTTTTTAATAAATGATCTGGAAATCGAATCCAATACCCTGGGAGCTTACTTTGTAACTAAACCAAAGCAACATATACAAATTGATATATTACAATGAAGCTATTTTTAATCGATGAATGATTGAATAAATGAATGAATGAATAACAATATTAATGTGAACGCATTTTACCTCTTAGGTCGTATCTTTCTACCACTCCTGCTGACCAACTCCTCATCCTTCTTTTCTTCTTCGTCCTCTTTGGCTTCCTCCTTCTTGGCTTTCCCGCGCGGAGTCTTAGGTTCTTTGATCGGCTTGGCAGGTTCCTTAGCCGGCGTCTTAGCAGCTTCTACTTTGGATTTCCTTCCTTTTGGCTATAAAAGTAAGTTATAATTTACTGTCCTCGCCTTTTATTACATTGTATTAATGAATGTAGTATGGTGAACTGGGTGAACTGAAGCCTTATCCTCTGATAGTGTAAACTCGTAACACGACCGCATTACGTTATCTTCGTGAAGCATGGAATGATATTCTGTATGCAAAATTTGCTTTGTCTTAAACGCGACACGGTGCGTTACGTCTTATAACGCATCGTCAAAATAATGTGTGGCAAGAGAATAAGGTTCCTGCGCGTATATCGCTATGGGCAAGGAAGAACGTGTTTGTTCAAAAGGGTTGGGTGATGGCGCTATTCTCAAATTAACACACATCACTAGAGGTGCTACCAGGGCACCCACTTTTTGTTTGAGCAGAAAAACCCAAATATCACTGCCCGAACCAGAACCCAGAACCTCAGACCGCTTCCGTACCTCGCATGCAGTACAACTACGCCACCTAGACAGTCTCAAAGTAAATTTACGCATATTTTTCTTACGATTAGAATTTGATTTTTGAGCTAAGAACTTTTTTCTAGAGCCAAGTAACTTGCCACTGCGTTTAATGACGACAAATAAACAATTATTTATACAAATACATACAATTACCTTTCCCTCGTCAATAACGAGTGCACCAGTCTCGTCCGAATCCTCCACACCTGTCTCGTTCTGCGGTATGTTTGCTGCACTCTGTAACAATTTGTGTAATCGTTGTTTTTATGTCCAATATTAATTGTCTTTATTTATACAAGAGACTTTTTTAATTAATAATTAAATATTCTCGTGTAACTTGACTTATTAGAAGCGCAACTATCTTTACCTAAGTTCGTTAAATTTGTAAAAGCAATTTATAACATGAATTATTTTTGTATATCTATATAGTGGACCTCAGTGTCTTCATGACTATGTCAGTCATATTATGGAGAAACACAAGTGTTAAGTAAACCAATGCCATTTGTATAAGTACCTATAAACATATGATTTGCCCGCATTAGAAAGTTTTTCCCTGATAAGTTTCGCTTTGTATATTTCCACAGATAAAAACTTTTTATTTTAATCAAAAGCGCTTCAGTTTCTAACAGTATACATATAAGACCAGTATATGTGGAGATAAGTTAACAACATTCAGTACGACAGTACCTCGTCAGCGGCAGTGTCGTCGGCCGCCGTGGTGTCCGCCACTGTGTCGTCGGCGCTCTCGTTAGTTGTGTCGTTTGCCGCGTCGTTGACAACTTCAGCTGACTCCTGAAAGTAAATTCAATTTTCATCTCTACGGCTAAGATATTAAGACTATTTTTTACATTAGTGTAGTGCTTGCCGCAACGCATGGTAGCCAGTGTAACTACTGGACATAATAAGACTTATCATGTCTTCGGATGGCGAGCACAGTTGAATACCAAACAATAATTTGTAATTCAAGGTGTTAGATGGTGTTTCTACTATTTATGGTATCGTATCACTTACCATCAGGCGAAAAGCAAGCTCATCTCATCATACAAAGCAACAAAAAAAAAACTTTTTGGCTTTCTTTTGACTTGCTTTCGATATGAAAACTTGTTTTATTAATTTAACCCTACAAAATTCACTTTAACAGTAATACCGATATTAAGCTGTGATTGTATTGCAGACATCATTTTTAATTTACATATTTCAAGACATCTTAAATGTCATGTATAAGATGGGGGTACTTAAAAACAGTCAGTTGGATGTGCTCTTAAAAGGAAGTGTGCTGAGCCAGAACAATTACGGAATTTATGTGAATTCATAACATCTATATATATAAAAGAAAGTTGTGTTAGTTAAACTATTTATAACTCAAGAACGGCTGAACCGATTTGACTGAAAATTGGTAGAAAGGTAGCTTAAAACCAGGAGTCAGTCATAGGATACTTTTAACCTGTTCCCACGGGAATGGGACGTGACATAAAATGTGGTATAACAATACGAAATTTGGTATGGAGATAGTTTAAGACCCTGGCAAGATTATAGGCTACTATCCCGGGATAATAAGTATATAGCCTTTTATCCCGGAAAACTCCTTGACGCGGGCGAAGCCGCGAGCAAAAGCATAGTTAAATACGAAAAAAAAAACCTGTCCATGCAGGACTTACCTCAACAGGTACACCAATGACCTGCTCCAAAGGCACGTTGTTGGCGAAGTCGTATTCAATCTGCTTGACGCCGTCGTTAAAGTCGCGCCGCTTCACCGTTTTCGTGAGGAACTTTTCCTTGTTTTCCGCGTAGTCGAATATCATGTTCGGCGCTAGGTTCGCACTGAAAACAACCCGATTAAAGTTGTGTAACTGGTGTACTGTAGGCTTTATTGCTTGTATGTTAGAGTACACTTTGGCATGTAAGTTTACTAGGACTACTATTTAGAAAAAAAAAATTACATACTGTGTTATATGAAATGTTTTTTACTGAACTATTGGAGTTATTTAGTCCTTTGTGCAGTATATGTTGGATTGTATTACTAAGATGATTGCTTATTTTTTTTAACCAGAAGTGCAGTCAGCACATAAGTATCTGAATAAATTCAAAATTTTAAATCACGCTTATACTTTTGCATTACTACCAACATTTACTTATTTAAAAAATAAGGCATTGACTTCACTTCACACAAAGTTTCTTTTTTAATTAAGATGGCTGACTGCACATCTATTTTTTTTACCCTTTTGCCAAATGATCTAATTGTAGTGGTATAAAACATATTTGCAAGAAAATACTACGAGTTAGTCTGAATTATACAACCAAAACTTTTCATAAATACGGATTTGCATTCAACAATCAATACATGCTATGCCAGAAGCTTGATTAAGCATGGACACATTTTCTAATTACATTCCAAACTTATACAACTTTAATAAGGTTCAAAGTAGCATACTAGAGAGTAATCAAATGTCGGAATACAGTTGAAAAACATTATCTAGCTTACTAACAAGATAATACTAGTATATCATGCCAAGTGGCGAAGCTTGCCTTGAAAGGGCCCTATATCAAAATTGGTGTGAACTTTAAGGGTGCCCATTTAGATTAATGTACAGGCCAAGATGCCCCTCACGCTCAGTGACCCACATTATAAGTATGGTTGCAACTTTGCCCTTGAATACATATAAGATAAATGCTGTATGTAAATTGTTGAATGCCTGTCATCAGACTAGGTTTCTTCTTTATTACTGGTCTTAAATCGAAAAGGAAAAATGTGTTATAAAATATTTTCTAAGAGTATCCTAGATCTTATTCATTATTAGACCTTTTGAACATGAAAATTTTACTATAAAATATGATTTAACACTTACGTTTCCCCGGTCCCATAGAAATATACAAAATATTTTTTTCCATTGGGTCTTTGTACCTGTAAAACAGTTAAAATTGTCAATCATTCCGTTTTCTACACATGTACAAAAATTAATAATGAATAAAACAGTTTCTACTTTTATAATGATTTTGGATGTAGCTAATGTTACTTACAAACTAAAGATTACATATTGTTACTATACTAATTATGAAATAATTTATTTCTTTTAGTTTATCTATGTTTTGTTTATATTTACATTGGATATTATTAAAATAGTTTGTGTTAAACTTTATAAATTTGTTATCAATGCTTATCACAACAATATGCCGCAAAACTTTATTTGTTTTGAAATATACTTTGAATAGGATAAAGGTTAAAAATTATTGTTATCTTACATAACCTACACAAATAAGATATTGTCATTACTGATTTAGAAAACATTATTCGAGATCAGATTACAGAATGTTGATTATAACCTAGTGCACAAAATATGGTTTTAGAAGAGAGTATCTAACAATGCGTTGGGTGATAATACAAAATTCACTTCAAAATGTATACGCATACATTCAACAAATCCTGTAATCGGTAGTTATAAAAAAAATGCCATTTACACATTTGTTGCCAAGTCAACAATGAAAACTTTACAAATGTGTGTATTACAGCCACTATTTGCATAACGAGGCCTTGGAAATGTTTAAAGCGTCGCACCATTATGTCTTCCCGCGCTAAGCATCCTATCAGAATTAGTCCACAACAATTTCAAGATGTTATGCACTTTTAAGGTAGTATGTAAGTATAATTGGTACTTACTCTTGCGGGCCATGCCGGATATCCTTTTACTTTCGCAAATATAAAGTCGCCGGACTTATATTCCCTCACTTTCTTGCCCATTTTCAACATAAATACCGCTTTGGTGCTATTTGTCAATTTCTTCGAAGCACAACACGCGGCGTACTCTGTAATTTATAAATGTGTAACTGTTACTTATTACATGAGGGCAACCCACACATATAGCACAAATTAATCACAATTATTCATGAAACTCACAGAGACGCTAAGATAAGAAATAACCTACAAAAAAAATCTTACCGCGGCAACGAATTGACGGACGGAAGAGAAATAAACATGGCGTTTCAATTCGGGGCTACCAGCCTCTAAAAATCAACAAAAAATCGTCAGATAAGTTCATAACCGACTATTCTAAAAAAAAAAAATACTTTATTTATCACGTAGGCGAACAAAGTTGCACTTATGATACGTCAAAACAAAGAATAAGAATAATTACTATTTCTAAACAACTATTAAAATTACTTATATAACTATGGACATTATAATAGTTATTGTTTCAGGTTTCTAACCAACATTATAACAGATAAAAGCATTTTGACCAAATACAGCAGGGCCCTTTTACTTAATTTTATGACGCGACATGACAATCTTCTGGGCCCTATAATTATCACTAGGCAGACCGTCACAAATTAAGCTGCAATTCCAAAATCTGCATTTTTTTATATTTGCTACAAGACTGCGCCACGTTGAAAGACATTTATGTTTATAAGTAATATAGACATGAAGAGAAAAGTTTAAGAGAGAATAATTCTTTTAAGAGGGAGTGCGGCTTATAATAACCAACTTTTAAACATAAGTTTTAACTTTACACCAACATTTTTCATAATTATCATAGTTACGAAGCTGATTGTTTTAGCAAAAAGTACAACTGATGAAAATTATCTTGCAAAAAAAAACACGAAGTCTTTTACTTTAAAAAAAAATCATTTAATTGTTCTAATCGAAAATTCTCCAAAATTCAGAAACATATTTATAACTCGAAAATTATAAAAAATTGTGGAACATACATAGGGGTGATGCGGATACCCCAAGGGTGCTCTATCTCTTGACTTTCACTTGACACTATCTTTTGGGATATCTGTATATTTAAAGACTATCATCATATAATATACACCCACTTTGCTCTGTAGTTTATGCGACATTTAAAAATAAATTTTAACAATGGCAACCCAGTTACTATGAGTGGTCGTGTCAGACGGATGCTTTGGACGAGCATTTTTCGCGTAAACTAAATTGATTTCTTTTAATTAAATTACAGTGAATAGTTGTGTTAACGATGTGTGTGTGATGTGTGAAATGAGAATTATTATTGTGAATAGAAAAACACATAAGACTTAAAAAAGGGGATGTAAAGTGAAACAAAAATGGCTTCAGGAGACACTGATCATATAGAAATAATGGAAAGTGGTGTGTCGAAGAAGACGGATAACGCAACGGGACCTGGCTCGGAGGACGACGGTAATTTTCTAAATCTAATAATACGACACATTTCTTTGTTTTAATCCTATTGTGACACGGTATTTGTCCGGATTAACTGGTTACTCGCCCTACGAAGTCGTTTAACGTTATTTTTCCTCGTTTTCAGATCGCGACAAGAGCTCAATAGCTGAAAAAATGCTCCGTACGACGTGAGTAGTGTTTTCGGTGATACATTTACACTAGTTATTTTATTTACGCAACGGGACGTTTTAGAAATGCAGTATAATATATTACTGGCATTATGGAGAAAGCGTTTATTGTATGCCAATGATTTCAATAATTAGCATGCAAAATCACAAGTACGTCCTTCTATGTTGTCATTTGTATTATATTCTCGTATGCGCTCGTGGGAATGACGTGTTTTGTTAAAAATTTACCTCACATTAGGTTCTTCAAATTCAGAATTAAGAAGTTACGATTTTATATTTGCCTCTGGCATTGACAAAAGTAATTGTGTCAGACAGCCTAAATCAAAATAAACCATCTATGTTGATATTCAATGGCAGAATTGCTTGGAAGAATGATACAGTGTACCTATTTGGGGTCAGAAATTTGTCATTGAGTCAAAAATATTCTATGTTTTTCTGAGATATCCAATGTAGGTTAGTTGGCCAACTCTAAAGTTTATTGACATATTATATTTTTTAATAAAATATACAATAATGTAAAGTATTTGAAGCATCATTGGCTAGATGATAAATACATCATTTGTACTTTAGTAAAAGAAATACTATAATGCATCCATACATTAAAATTTATTCTATCAAAACTTCATACATGTTTAGTTGTGATGTAGGACAAATATTCAAATTTGCATTTCTTATACCATTACATAACTGAATAAATTTGAGGCAAAAGTACATACATATGTTTCACTAAAGGTTGATTTGTTCTACAAAATGAGTAAAATCAATGTGATTATATTGTGTCAAATGTATTAAAAAAAAATACAAAGAACATTGACCTTTCGTTTTCTTTTTAACATAGACTTTGTATAAAGGTCAAAAGTCTTACTGCTTTAGTAATCAACATCCATCAACAATATATTACTTAATAGACTTAATTATTGATGAAATTAGTTTTTCAATTAAATTCATTCATAACCATTGAGTGAAACATTATTTAATCATCATATAAGTAAACAATGAGTCATTGATAAAATTTGCTGTTATCTATCTCCAGTTATGTTTACATAATGTTTGGTGGCTAATTTGTAACAGTACTTTAACTACACTGTATATGGCATGAGAAGCCACAGACAATATTTCCAATGAGTCTTGGAGAAAGCATTTTACCATAGAGACCCCAAAAAAATCTTTTTTGTACATATATAGTAATTTTAATATTGAATAATTAAATGAAACCATATATTTATCTACTTGAAAATGACACTACAATAACTTGAACTGTAGATGTAAAATAAAAACATTTCAGTATTGAAAATGATAAATAAAAATAAAAAATTACATGCCCTAACGTAACCACTGCTACTCTAAAGAATTTGTCAGAGCGACAACATCATTCAGTGAGGAATAATTGTACAATACACTAAATTTACATTTAAAAGTTATTAAATAATTTAAAAACTATAACCAGGATGTATGGTGAAAATATTTCTTGTTTATGCATTATATTTGGCACAATATTAGCAGAGATAAAGATGAGTATGTGGTTTCATTTATTAACGTCAAAATGACCCTGTATACAAGACTTAGTTTTTTCTTAACCTTTTTAATATTCATCATAAGTCTATTAAAATCTTAATACATTGTATAGCTGTTGCTTTATATCTGTAGGTTGGAATAAAAAACATGAAACGCATACATCCAACATTTTCATACTCTGTTGTAGCTTAATAGCTAGCAGACTAATAGTGTCATGAGTTATGGAAATTATTTGATATTTAATCCTGTGTATTTGTATATCATACAAATATTTGTCTTATATGGATTGAACTAACAGTGTTATATCTCAGAGCTGGCGCATCACCTACCATGCTACGGCCCTCACTAATAATTAATAGTTTGGTTTTATAATGATTATGTTCACTTATCACACTCACACGAGTAAATAAAATATCTCTATGATACTACCTTACTCCTACTTTTTCTGTGACCAGATTCACATAAATGTAATTTGTTTTTTTTTCATGGTCCAAACTCAAGAGTATTTTATAAAATTTGATTGAGCAGTTTCAATTTGAAAACTGTATTACCACAATAAATTATTATGTATAATTACGAATAGTATCTGTATCTTTTTTTACAACTTTATCATGCATAATATACCCTTTTCACAAGGATAACCGCACATAGCAACAATGCAAAGGCTGTTCAAAATTTTTAATTTATTTTATCTTTGACTTATGTAAAGGTCATTTGTAACAAAAAAATAATGGTATGGGTTGTGTTAGCAACCTGTGAATTATGAATGATTCAATTCAGTTTTGATGGATTTATTATTTTTATCTATTTTATTTGCACCATTATCACACATGTGTTGTTGCCGAAACAACTGCAAATGTCATAGACCTGATGAATGCCTTAAAAATTATGACAAGAATGTCCGTTACTCACTGATTATAAGTCATTTATTTGGTATTAACTCTGTTATTTTTGGCAGTCCTTTGGTCAGAACTGCTTAACCTTAATGTGACCAAATAGTTCAGTCCCAGTAAGCATTATAGTGTTTGAACAATATTAACACTACATCTGATGACTCAGAATGAGAGGTATACAGTACTTTTTAATTAAAAGTTATGTTTTTTACTGTTTATAGGCAGCTTAGATACAAGACAATCCCCTCATAACATTATTATTTTTTTAATATAAATTTTAATCTTTGAGGGAGGACCATTCAACACTGCACATCATGCAGCTGACAATGATTACATTTTAAAAAGACATTGCCTTGGCGGCGTACATGTATTGCGTGTGCGGTACGACACCGCTCTGATTCTGGGTTAATATCCCGGGTCGGGCAACGTAATATTTCGATATGATAGACTCGACCATATCACATCATAGGAGGGAACACACCTGGGGAAAAGTGGATGGCCTGATTGAACCTCTGGCTACCCTTTCAGGGATAAAGGCGTGATGAGGGTTTAAGAAGTAATTTAAATGAATAATCTATCTTATACAAAACAAAAACCTTTACAATTAAATGACCTTACATATGAAATAATAAACAATGGTATGAGTGCCGCAAAGTGACCTACACATTTAATATCAGGTAGTTGTTTCTCACAAAATTATATTAAGAAACACAATTTGTATGAAGGTAATTCTGAGTTAATTTAAATAATTTATTACCTATTCAAACTTCAATCAAAACGGAAGGAACAGATATTTTTTATTAAAATGTAATTCTTCAACTATAATATAACTAAAAGAAAATTCTTCCACGCGGTAGTAGCCGCGAGTATTAATATATAAGACGATAATAGGGTACCGGACTCATTTTTGTTCTTTACTAATCTATATATCTATATAGTTATAATAAATCTGTAGAGAGGTCAATTCTGTACATGAAATATATTTCCAAAATAACTATCAGGGGGTGATTAGGGATCGATACTGATGCCAAAAATGCAATTAGTAAAATTTTTGACTGTTTGTCTGTCTGTCTGTCTGTCTGTCTGTATAACCGTTATAGAAACAAAAACTACTCGACGGATTTTAACGAAACTTGGTACAATTTTTTGTCATACTCCTGTGCTGGTTATAGTATACTTTTCATCACGCTACAATTAATAGGAGCAGAGCAGTGAAGGGAAATGTTGGGAAAACGGGAGAAGTTACTCCATTTTTTAAGCTTCCGTCGCGTGTGCAACCTTAATGGTTAAAGCTACACAGAAATCATGTATGACGGAAATGTTCTCCTTAAAATTATGTAAAAAATATCCCACGACAGCATATGTCTATCTTTTATGGTTGACTCACAATAACACGTGTAACTCCCGATAGCTTAGCAGTTCGAAGCTTTCTCATTATATTTGTCGACTCTTACGTTTATATCACTCTCAGTCATCCCTAATTAAAAAAGTTAACATTATTAAATATTCCATAAAAAAGAATCAGAAATCGGTATAGAAACACAAGTTATACATGAAATACGCTAATAATAAGCCATCATGCGTGAATACTGAATCATGCTATAAGGATTATTTCTGTATATATATAAGGTCGCGAACGCACAGGCAGGCGGCTTGCTTGGCACCTAGAGGCTAGCGAATCACCTAGCGAGTAGCTTCGTAAAACGAACATTCTCGAACGTTCGCGACCGGCTCCATTTTTGAAGTCCGAAATCCACGCGGGCGAAGCTGCGGGCGGAAGCTAGTATGAAATATTTACATAATATAAATTATAACACAGAAGGAATTATTGAAATCCGGTAAAAAATCAACAAGTTATAAGTGTTTGAATTTCGGTAGAAGGGGTAATTAACAATAAACAGAAAAGAGACGAAATACCCACATGTGACGTCATCGGGAATTACGACGCGTGCAAAAGAAAGAGATGTAGCGATATCCCCACATCGCGCCCACTTCGGCACATTGCAATATTTTAAATATATTTAAAATATTGTAATATGCTCATTTTTTAACCATTTTTTATGCAGTTTTCGCAGGAGTGCTTCTTTTTCGTATTATTAACCATTACATATAGAATAATGTACAAAATAAAGCATATGCCGGTCCCCTATTTAATGATTCAGAAATAATGAAAAGTAATACAATTCATAATAATAAAAAGAATCAGATGATATCAAGTCAGTGAAGTTTTTGTTTTAATTGTCATGTACGCGTTATTTCTCACGATGTTTTTGCTTAGAACAATCATTGTAAAGGTGTTGGTAATCAACTGACCATTTTTTAAACAGACTCCAAAGAGGGAAGGTTATCTATTTGACGTATTTTATTTTTCATCTATAGATTTTTATCTCACCGTCTATTGGTTCATTTTTAATTCGATTTTTTAGGCTTGCGAATGTCCGATTTTATTTTTTATTCTTCAAAATCAAATAGGATTTTGATGATTATTTTGTGTTGGGTTCGTTATAGCTTTAACATACCAACATATTAAATATTTTTTATTTGTTCTGAGTTTCGAAGATGCAGCAGGAAATTCCTTAGAATGAAATAGTATGAGAGTGACTTTTTTTGGGTTTAATCAGATTTATTGTATAACTAACAAAGAAACAAAAATTATAACTTTTTAACCATAGATAAACCGCCTCCAAGAACCACTACATTCCAAAAAAAATATCATTAGCTGTTTAGTATGATTACTGTCAAATAAAATTCACTTGAAACTTGTGAAATAGGCGCTAAGTCCATAAGACCCGTAATTATTCCCGTCAATATGTTATTCATATCACTTAAAATCATATACCAGCGTGTTTGTTATCCTGCCTTCTATAATAAAACATACCTAATAGTCCACTATATTTTTCCGGTGATGATAAACTAATGTAAATAATTTATATACCCACACATGACTACATAATGTGTATTAATTACTTTGTTCTTGTTAAACAAACTTGAATCAGCTAAGAATGAGTTAATTGAAATCGAATGTCGCAAAATGACGAGCATGGGAGTTTTCACATGCTTACCTTCCTAATTCTAAGTTCTGCAAGATGTTGCCATTGTCTATGGGTAGTCCTGGTCTAGTTTATTTATTATTGATAAATATATAACACCATAACAGATAAGTACTAATACGATGTTATACAGGCAAAGAAGTTAATTATGAATCTTAACAATTAGTTTCAATACACCTATGGGCCATTTCTGTGAATCATTCAGTTGGATATAAAAAATGTGGATTTTATTGTCTATACTCGGATATATGCGATAGGACCGCCCATAAACAGTAGAAACACTCCGACACCTTGAATTACAAAGTTTTGTTTGGTATTCCACTGCGCTTGCCATCCTGAGACATGAGACGTTAAGTGAAATAATAAATGTCCAGTAGTTACACTGGCTACAATGTCCTTCAAACCGGAACACAATAGTAATTACACATTGCTGCTTGGCGGCAAAAATAGTCATTACAGTGGTACATAGCCAGGCGGACTCTCACATATGAGAGACCTACCACCAATAGATATGGTCTTATAGTCATAATTTGCAAATGTACAAAAGTTATACGAGTTAGATAACGAACGAACATTTCAAATTCCTAGTAACAATATTAGATGCAATATTTTGTGTTATTGTTATTTCCAATTATAGTTATTAAGTCGTCACTTTCTCCTATCGCGTTGATTAGAAAAAGTTCGATAAACGTTTATTATATATTAATTAATTTGTTGAAATTGAAAGTAATAGTTTTTCGGATCCGGAGTCGATCAATAAATAATTATGTGTGTTGCTCGCGGCCACGTTTGCGCAAAACGTTGTTTATTGTTTTATTATTCCAAAAATATTTGGCGTTTTCGGCAATAGAATTTGAGGCTGTTATAGTGATGTCCGCTTTCTTTGACATCACACTGCTTCCACCCTAAGACTATTTAAATCAGGTATTGAAGGTCCCTGTGTTTCGAACCTAAAATTAATGCACGATGCTGCCCAGCGGTAGAAATAGATGCATCGATACTCACCTACAGGAGAAACCGCATGTTGGAACCCCTGAGGCAATTCTTGTTTGCTCGATCTCCACAACGAATGCACGTCCATCCATCGCAGGACATTTGTCGCGGCAATCAAAGTCAAATGTGTATACCTCATGTTTGTAAGTACATATTTCCCTTCCTTTCCCGCTCCGTCCATACTAAGATGGTTCTTTCTCCTTCCTATTTTCCACGCCCAATTTTCCTCCAAGGCCCTGTAGTTGCTAAGCCGGGGGATTCTAGTATCCCATTTGCTTTTTCCCCTGCGGGTTTTGTATGTATAAAAAAAAACCTCATGTTGGAACAAAGATAGTTGCAATTTATATTGAAAATTGCAATACAATTTACAATACTGTTCAGTGTGACAAATTAATTAATTTAAAATTCTCCTTTTCTCGATAAATGGATACATGTCAATGTCCAACATGCATGTCAAGTTGAATTACAAGCTCGCAATAAGCCCTTTAAATCCATTTAGCGATGCGCGGAATGGGAGCGCAATGGTATGTTTGTGTCTGTTTGAATTTGATACTTGTGCGATAGGTATAGTGAATTAATCTCTTTGGCAGGGCTGAAGATAGACACGGGTTACAGCTATTGTTTTCAGAGGGTAAAGGGTGAAAGGAGATGTTGAGGACGAGAGGGTACTTCGGACCGGCCAGATTAGGGATGGCTTTAGGTCTAGTGTAAATAATATGTACAGTCTTACTTATAAATTTTCGCAAAGCTATGCTTAGTTAAAATACAAATTTACTCGATCAGCTGTAAGTTAAAACCCGCCATCTTGCCTCTTAATCGTTCGAAAAACAAACAAATGGCCACTTGTACTTGCATTGACAAAAACACTAAAGTCAGCTAAAACATGTCTAGACTTTATTTTTGATTAACCCATTTAATAAGGTTTATACTAGGAAACCGGTGATATTTTTGGTAGCTATTAAAGCAATTCTTAACCACCTTTTAACTCTAAAATAAGTTTATAAGTAAGACTGATAATGATTGATAGGTATTTTGAACACGTCTTTAATTTTCCTTAATACTCATTATAAATGTGAATGTTTATGAAATGTTAACATGATTGTTAGAAGTAAACACGGAAACTGCTGAACGGATTTTGATGGAATCAGACACACGGATAAACCATTCCTTGGAAAACATATAGGTTACTTTTTATCGCGGTAATTTGCTCTCGTAGGAAATATTAGAATTTTGTATTCCGATATTTTTAAATATTGCTTTACAATGATTTGGGGCTTCTCGTAATGGGAAAGGCTTTTCACTCGAGCGAAACCGCAAGCAACACCTATTATGTTATAAAAAGGTAATCGAGCAACTGTATCATCTCCTAACACCCACAACGACTTAATGGTGGGGGCGTTGCCGGCCTTTGAGGGTTGCTAAGTACGAGCACGATTTAATATATTTTAAAGGCCTTAAATAAGGGCAAATACTTCTTCAGTCTAATTTTATTTCATATCAGTATAGAGCATATTTTTTCATGCTTACTTACAGTAATGAAATGGGATAGGCTATGATCGGCGGCCTGCCTGGAATCAACACCCTCTAAAAGACCCCGGGCAAATCGTATTAGATAAAGAGGTTTGTGACTTGAGATAGTCAACATTTGCAACAATATTTTTTTTATCAATATGCGAATGAGTTAAGGCATAACTTTATAAGACAATCAAGGGATTACTTGCGCATAAAAAGTGCGTGTATTCTGTATTCTGTTGGGATCTGTCCAATACTACAATTGGCAATAGGCCAGTCGTTTATACCTCCGCGTTATGCCCTTGCTCACTGAGGCTTTTTCGACGCCGGCGTTTTTTTTTGGCTAGACTAGAAAGTGTTCGATTTTTGAAATGTTTTAAAATATTGACAGTTAGAATATTAAGTATTTATAAGCAGGCTGTCATTAAGTATGCCGTTGCATTAAAATTTATGCGATTTAAATTTCTATTAACCGTATTACATATATTTGCACATTTTTTAAAAATGCTCTGTACCGTTATGTATTACATTTAATATCGTATTAATCTTTCTGAGTAGGCAGCTACGCGTTCATTCAGTACAGTCGGAATATTCATAGCGACTTGTAACGGACTACATAAATAACATTATACTAATAAAGCTTTTGAATCTCGAAACGAAGAATATTTATGTTATATAATATATTTTAAGACGCCCGATTCAGACGTTTACAAGTTGAGAGTTATTGGAACTAAAGGTCGATTGGATTATGATTTAATTCAAAGTTACGGTGTTGTCAGAAACACCCACGAACTATTTGAATGGAATAAGTTGGTAAGGGAGTTTGCATTAAACGTTTAACCTTTACGAATCGAAGTAATTTGTTCGCACAAAATGGGGATGTTTTGGATGGGTTATTTTGCGCCAATTTAATCAATTTACTTGTTATACTTGGGTAGGAATAATATCTTTTCAATATATTATTGCTTGTTGAGATGTTTGTGAATTATCGCTTGTTTTAACGGAGAAGGATGACATCCTGAGGAAATCTGTATACCTAAGAAATTCTTGAAAGGAATTTTGGGAGTGTGTGAAGTCTACCAATTTGCACTTGGCCAGCGTGGTGGACTAAGGCCTAATCCCTCTCAGTAATTAAAGGAGGCCCGTGCCCAGTAGTGGGACAGTATATAACACAGAGCTTGTATTATTTTATTGTTTATATTATTGCTAGAGATGGCTCGTATTTTCTCGGCCCTAAGGATTAAGTACGAGACTAGCCGGTACCTAGTGTAGTTAAGTCTTGATAAGTATTAAGAATTAGGTTAAGCAGGGACTTAAGAATAAAGAGAAAATAGACGAGGTGTGCATAGCAGCATATCGCATTTCATAGGTTGTAGGGTATTTGACTCGTTTTGTTCTTCACGTTTATCAAAAATTTACCTCATATAAATTATAAGACAGAAAGAATCATTAAAATCTAGTAGAAAATCAACAAGTTATAAGCTTTTTAATTTCGGTGGAATGGGTACGGATCAAGAAACCTGAAAAGTGACGCAATACGCGCATATGACGTCATCGGGATTTCGATACGTGAGAAAGAATGAGATGGATTGATATCCCTACTCCTGCCCATTGCAATATTTAAAATATAAAATTCCTGCCTAATTGCTTATTCAATTTTAATGCAGTTTTTAAAGAAGGGCTTCTTTTGCTTACTAATTGCTTGTTACATAAAAATAATAAACAAAATCAAACAGAAAAATACCTTGTTGATACTATACAGTTTCACGTATTTCACAAGCTAAGAACTGGTGCATCCATTCCTAATAAACCTAGTGAAACTCATCTTTATTATAAACAATCTGAATGCTAGATTTTGCCTTTTAAGAAAAGAAAACTAAATAATATATTAATCCTATGGTTTAAGAGAATAATACTCAGCTAAGCTAATCGGAAATAATATAGATAAGTGTGGATTTAATGTTCTTTTTATACTTTCAAAGTAGTTGTGTATGTAGTTTAGGTCAGAAACATTTACATTAATATGATATCTTAAATATAACTAATTCTACTTTAATAAAATAACGTATATTTTATTATTAAATTAGTTTTTGGGGCCGTCTCAACGGATGTAATAAAGTGAGCCGGTTTATTTTTAATATATTTAGTCCCCATTTTATTTAGTTTTTGCAAACATATGAATTTATATCAGCATTAATTGAATTTATACAGTATAAAACGATTCGATATGTAAATAATCCTATATTTTCTACAACTTTATGCCTAAAAGTAATGTCATAGGCATTGACGTATATTCTACAGACACGAACTTCCATATATGTTCAAAACCGAACTAAAATGGCAGCCAAAATGTCACTGTTATAACCTATTTATTCATTTGAACAACAAATAAATTTACTTATTTGACTAATATTTTTTATTCCAATCCAGGTTTACACTTAGACTGGAGTTCTTATATCATGAGCGCCACTCCGTACGCAAGCACACACAAGCTGTTAATATTGACCATACTAAAATCAGTTTGAATGGATTGCAGTTCAATTCAATTGAACATGGTAACTGTTCGGAACGCGAAATCTAGTACGTAGTACATAGATATATCGATGTTCATAGGTTTTTAGTGTCGTACTTTAAAGAACTGAAAATGGAAAGAAGTGTATTGTTTCTTGGGTTTCGAGTCGCCCTAGCAAAGTTGCACAGCAGAATAAGCGTGAAAGTAAACTAGATTTTCGGTAGAATCAGAATTTATATTGTTCTAATATATTGCACGTTAGAAGATAACCGTAACAAGCTAGCACACAACGCTTAGTAACAATATTACATTGTTATTAATTCGAAATACAATAATTCAAATAGATTCTATTAAGCTGCCAGTTCACATTATATTATAAGGAGACTTTGTTTTTGCCTATGGAACCTCAACATTAAGGACTAGGGTGATTTTAATGACCTTATGAATAGCAATAGCAAAGATTCTACCAAACCTTTCTGTATAAGTAGTACACCCATCACCTGGCCCAATATCTTAGAATAAGCCTTTACACCCTGACGTGTCTCTGTTACTAAAAGTAAAGCAATCAATTTAGTAAAGTAAACAGTAATGAGTAATTGTTTTTTGATTTATTTTGTTTGGTTTATGTGCGTGTGTTTGTTTGGAGCACGTTCGATGATTGACGAGTAGTAAATCATTTCTTCTCTAGTTTATTGTGTTTATGTTTATATTGAAATATTTTGAAGCGGTATATGCTTTAGAGTTTTGTACGGTTGTGTATAACTTCTAAACATTCCTTGTATTTTTTAATTATTTAATATTGATGTTCCTAAAATTTTAAAAGGAAATAATGATTTCATCATTTATATTAATCAAACAATCTTTGTTTATAAATTTCATAACCTTATGATATTTCGATACTTATGTATACGAGGAATATTTCCTAAACAAATCAAAATACACAGTATCGATAAAAACAACATTTTTGCCTGTAACAATCAATGAGCGGAGACGAAACAACGTCTAAGATAAAACAGATATACGATATCTATCATCAGATTTAAAGTTGTCGAGAGCGATTAAATCCGTCGGCTGACGGCTCACTCGCAGTACCAATATTTGTTATGAAATGGTATTTATTTGTCGTGATTTGTGAAGGAACATAACCTCAGTACAAAAAAGAATTAACTTAATACAAAATGCTGAAATACCGCGTGAGTATCAAGAGAGTTTCGATAATATCTCAACGAAAAGATGATTTGTATCCTATTGGCAGTGTCAAAAAGGCAATATTTAAATGAATTGAAATTATTAATTCAATTAATCAGAAACTATTAAGTTTATGCGTACATGATAAATTACACCGTATTACATTAGCTTTATAGATGATATTTGTATTCTGCAACTCCACGTTTATAGACAGGCTCGCCCTCGTCGCGTCATCGGATGGATTAATCGAAGCTGGGCGAAAGGTAGGTGCCGGTCTCCTGTTTTCTCTATTGGGGCTCATAAATGTGGCAGTGTGTCTGCATCAATGGCGTAGCTCTTTGGAATCTGAAATTGCATCGTTTAATGACTATAGACTACTTCTATTACATGTGACTACATGACTGGTTAAATTTAGATGTAGTTACATTATTTCCTACCCTGCCGACCTAGCATGCGCGCCATGACAAAATTTGTAGACTCTTTTTCTCGCGTTTTTATCGTTTATCTCTATATGTCTATTGACACATGCCTGCTCATTTTCTCGACCTGTTATGTCAAATGGAAATGGAGCAGGGATGATGCTATGTATGTGTTTAATGTGTTGGTTGTTGTTATTGACAAGGGCGCCTCTCCGCGATTTTACTTGATCTAAAGCATATCAGTTTCAATTAGTTCTACTAGTTTAATATGTTATTAGTTGCGCCACCACTATTGAATGATATTCATGATATTACGTCACCGATCTATGTCTATCTTACGGGGCTTGGGCTAACTAAAGATCGTAATGTGAAATTCGCAAGTTGTTTAATATACTGTAATTTTAAAGTTTTTTTTTTTGTCTCGCTGTTTTAACATAGATTTGGTTCTGTTACAAAACCTCAATCAGGAAACCAAATCAGTCGCACAGTCCTATAACAGAACCTAACAACACACTACCACTAAAATAAACGTAGCGTTTAAACGCCGCGTTTTTACAACGCCTATGTCCAACAAAGCCAAACCACTAAGCCACCCATTGTGCGAATCACATGACTCACGAAATATCATATTCTATCGCGGTACATTGACCGGGTAAGGCCATTATCACACGAACGGACAGTTCTCGAAGGATTTTCACAAAGAAATAATAAACAAATGGCGGAAACGTCGCGCTCGTTATACGGTACATTTGAATGGATGTCTATTAGCGTAGATTTTTTTTAATGGGACCTACTTAGTGTCTAACAACGGCATTAGGCTCTGTGTACAAGGCGTGATAATTGCATTTTTACTTGCTAAATAAATGGTTTGATTTAGCAAGCGTCTTTTCAGAACAAAATTTGGAATTAAAGGCTTGAGTTGAGAACATGTCGATCAACTGGGAATTTGCTGTTCTATTCACTGGTGCTTTTATTATGTAAAGTAGTCAATTTAAATAACACTAATTAAGTTTTTATTTGGTATTAATATGGTATTGTAAATATTACAAAAAAATGTTTAATACTTGAATTATCGTAACAAACCTGGGAATGATATTTAAGTTTTTCTTCTTACTGTCAACCTGGAGTCTGCAACTTTGTCCCGGTATGGCGACAACCTCGCCCCCTATCACATCATGGGACGGAACACACTTGGCGAAAAGTGGGTGCTCCGGTTGTACATCTGTCTATTTCTTTGGGAATATAAAGGCGCGTGTGTGTTTGAAACGTTGAGATAAGTAAAAATTTGCTAATACATCTCTTGCGCTGTTGGCGCAAATTAATATCCTACAATAAATATGACAGTCTTAGCAGGATATGGACATTAAAATGGTAATATTGTGTACTTTCTTCTCCCCTAAGAGGGGGATATATCCTGGCATAAGTCCAGACTAATAAATAAGTTTAGTCAGACGGCCCTAGTGTAAGAAAAGTATAAAGGCAAGTATTCCTCTATTATTTGTTTTATGGTTATGAGAGATTGTAGTCGCGGCTTTCGGTTCGGGAGAGTTACGACATAGCTTGCCTCTTAAAAGGATGAGTTTGTTGGTCTTTCCCAATGTATAATCAAATACTTTTCTTCACAAACTTTCGCATTTATATTATTAAGATAAGACAGTAAATAGTTAATACTCGATTATCTTACTTTTGATTACGCAACTTGCACGCCACGAATTATAAATCAACGCGCATAAATATTTAAAGGTGGAAAATGGGTTACACCAGGTCGTGGCGCGTTTAAATATTAAGGGCAGAGAACGTACCGAGTATATACCTACGTCATTTGCGAACGTTGGAAAAATAAAACGTTTAATCACCACCAAAATGTTTACTCGTCGGTGAAAAAAAAAAATTTGTGTTAAAACCATTGCCGAGAATAATTTTACGATCTCGGCCACTGGAAACTTTGATATCTTCACGGGGAAGGACGGCTCGTGTTGTTTTTTCTAGGCTGTTTGGCTGTCTAGACGGTATTAATTTTCCTATATAAACTTTTAATGATAATGCGAGGTTTTGTAGTAGTATTTATAATGATATCAGCCCTGTATTGTATACTTTTCCATTGCTGGGTTCGAGCCTCCACTACTATAGAGAGGGATTAGGCCTTAGTCCACCACGATGGCCTAGTGCGGATTATTAGAATTCAGACACCCTAAAAATTCCTATAGAGAATTTCTCAGGGATACAGGTTTCCTCACGATGTTTTCCTTCACCGTTAGAGCAAGCGATAATTTACAAAGAATACACACTTAATTTTAGAAAAGTCAGAAGTGTATGCCCTTGAGATTTGAACCTGCAGACATTCGTCTCGGCAGTCCGTTCCACACCAACTACATAGGCTGTCGTCCGTTTTGTAGTACTTAATCTTGTTCCTTACGAGGACGTAACGCACACATTTCGATACTCTTATGTATGTCCTAGAAATAATACGGAATAACCGCCATTCTCAATAAAGGATCCCAAACGCCTTTTTCCATCTATTTAAAAATTGACCAATCAGAACGAGGTTTTTTGACATACGCACAAATAAGTCATTTTGATTGGCTCATTCTCGAAATCGGATTGAAGATTGAGATTGGGATCGTTTATTGAAAACGCTGTAAAATTTTAGATTCTACATCTAATTAATTAGTCATTCTTCAAACAAACGGCAGTCTTGTGCAAGGGTTTTCATATGGGAAGGTATACGAGAAACTTAACATACTGCTGTTTCGTTTGTTACCGTTATTCTAATTTTGTTAACAAGCTTGTGTGACTAGTAGGTTGACTTCCTCGGTGCCGTTGTTGTAATTGTATGCGGTACAAGTATGACTACCGTACTGAGGACCTAGATTCGAGACCCGGGTTGGGTCAAAAATAATTGTGACTGGGTTTTTTTTAAATTTACTCAGTCGCAGCTCGGAGTCGGGAGGTTGATGTAAAACTCCCGTGCCCCGGAAATCACATAAAGCCGTTGGTCCTGCGCCTGATCTCTCTACAGTCATGTCGTATCGCCTCACCAGACTAAGAGAGTGAAGGAATAGAGTATGCACCTGTGTATTGCGCACACATTTGCGCGCTATATCTCCTGCCTACTTGGCTGATCTCCGTTGAGATTGACCGCCGTGGCTGAAATTCGGTTAGGAAAGAATTATAGTTGGTGTGGCTACTAGGCATTGTAGATCTTAACAAATGGCTTAGGATGTTAACACAATTCAGTGTCATTTAGAATTTTTAAATTTGAAGATCCCGGTTGGGTTGCTACTTTTTTTTTATTACTTTGAATGACGAGACGAGCTTGCCGTTCCCCTGATGGTAAGCGATATAACGGCCCAGAAACAGTAGAAACACCATCCAACACCGCCCTTACTGCGCGCGCCATCGTGAGACATGAGATGTTAAGTCTCATTATGTCTAGTAGACTACAGTGTCCTTCAAACTGGAACACAACAGTGACTACACACTGCTGCTTGTCGACAGAAATATACATTGCGGTGGTACTTAGCCAGGCGGCCTACTCTTATGAGAGATCTACCAACCACCGACCAACTACCAGTTGGTAGTTGTTAAAATTGAGTCATACAAAACAATGTTCTCAATGTCTCACCAACACAAGCTCTAATCACGCCAACACGCGAAAAACAATCGCGACCGTGAACTTACCGAGGCACAATAACCGGGGGCCGATGACCTGACCAATTTCGGACAACGCTTATGTCGGGAGACATTTATGTTTAGATGTTTATTTATAGATGCGGAAGTGGTGGGGGTTCGGGATGGTTGGGTGGAAGTTTGGAGAACTTTGATTTGTTGAAGGATGGATTTGGTTGGTGAGTTACGTCAATTGATGATATTGCATGGGATTGTGAACGGGCGAGCTGGTTAGCTTATAATCTTCGTCGTCTAAGCACTCGTCACACAGAGTAATGGAAATATCCTGATGACGTTAAAGGAACTCGCTGTCAGTGTCATCGACAAAGAACTGGTGCAATTGATGCGAGTATCCCCATTCTTTTTAGACGGTTCTAAATTGATAGATTCCGAGAATTAACCAATCAATATAACTCATTGGTAAGCATTTAAAAAAACTGATCTGATTAGTCCATATTTCAGAAAGATCGAAAAAGATTGAAATCGATTGAGATTATTAAAATGATGCAATAGGTTAGTAACTTTAGCCGTATCGCTATCGACATATTTTGTTAATCTCTCATCGACAAGATTAAATATTATGTCTTTCTGGTCTACATAAGTTAAGAAACACATGACACGCTAGGAATTTCAACCTATTACGGTAAATTGTTAATCATCTAACGGACCATTATGTGTTGCGGAACGCGGTATCTTAACTCTTATTTATGACAGTGTATCGTTGACATAATCTAGCTAGAAACGTGTGGGTGAACCACCCACTTCGGCCAAATGACCTGATAAATACATTGGGGATGTAGTTATAATGTGCTTGTATCAAAAGCCACGTGAAGTGTCAGTTCGGGTTTTGTACGGTGAGTGAGTTTTGGATCTTCAAAACCTTCCTTCCGTTCCTAATCTTTTCGTATAAGATCCTTTACCCACGGTATATTTATTCGTACGGATATAATGCGGTTTTTGTACGCTTCTCTTCTCAATAAGAATGTGTGTAATAGTTCAGAATGTAGCCTTTTTAAACGTGCATGGCAAAATGATTTCACTGCACCTGGATGATAAGTTCAACGGATCTAGATAAGTATTGACTGACGATTATTTATCCCTCGCCAGTTGCAATTATGGCGGCTTGTTTGAAACAGAATAGACACATTGCTCTCTTAGTAAAATAATGACCTATTCCAAAATTGTTAATTTCTGGGAGTCTTCCAAAAACTCATTTCTGTTTGCTACCTTTTTTAATTATTTTTTTTCATGCCAAACTTTTCAGTTTTTACGTATCTTTAACAATTTCAATTTTATAGCAAATTAATAAAAGGTCGAAAACAGAAATGAGTTTTTTGACGATTACCACATATTAACAATTTTGGAATAGGTCATTGTTTTATTAAGAGAGCGACATACTGATTCCAGAACGCGACACCTTTACGTTCGCCACTATGGGGGGTTTAACACCTTCTGTACAGTGATCGTTATTCGAGCGGATATAATTCCTAAATCAGCTGCTTTGCTGCTTTGGGTTTAAAGCGTGTCAGTTCGTTTAAGTATCCATAGGCTCAAAATCAAGGAGCACATCCATGTTTCTGGTATTGTAGGTATTCATGAGAACGGAGATCATTTGAAGACCCACTTGCATACCTGTTGGATTTAGCTATAAAAATATGTTTGACGGCGTCTGTAGCGCTTATGGAAAATGTTTGTGTTATCCGCAAATATTTGAATGTTGGGAATCCCTATGTTGCTTTCTTATCATGGATATATGTGTCAATTATGGCAGCCCATTTTTTAAAAATTTTATAGTGTCGGCACTGGGTGCTACATTAAAAATACAAATACTCACATGCTCCGTGCTAACTGCTTACAAGTAACCTTAACTAACAATTTCCAAGAAATGGCGGCCGATTAGCCTCTATTGTTTCTAATCGATTGTGATGATTACATTAATCTAATCATTATGTTTAGCGTGATTTAATTTTTAAACAAACCATATCATCCAGATCCGGCTTTAAGTACATTTTCGTATTGTCAGGAATGTATTTGCATATTTCTCCAAAGGTTTCTCGATGATCGCCAGGAGGACTTTTGAATTGTTTATCATATCTCTCGATAATCACATTTTAGACTTTAAGTATTGCTTACATAAATTTCATTTTTCTTCTCAGCCGGCCGTAGGCCCTTCGGGCGCCATCAGCAAAGTCCACAAGTCGGACAGGAAGATCGGCCACCGGCGAGTCGGCGAGGGTGGCGAGATCACCTACAAGAAGATCCAGTCGTCGCAGATTATGGGCTCCATACAACTTGGTAAGTCTTTGAAAGATATGATGAAGAATTACGCGAACTTCGCGTCATACAACTCCACTCTGATGATGGTTGTATAATCCTTTCTCTTCGTTTCCTGTCGTCCTCTATCGTCTGACAATAGCTAACATATTCATATTAGCTTGCCACCTTATTAAATCGGTGAATAAAAGGTAACGAGTAATATATATTAAAAGAACTTACAAAATTACTTTTATTACATCAAAGCTAAGGGCAGACGTGTCATCTGATAGAAGATGATATCCATCGCTTGAATCACTGACCGCACGAAACGCTAGAGTAAAACTGGGAATGCACGCCGGCCTACTATGTGATGGTAGTGCTAACCGATCTGTTTGTTTATGAGAACTAATGAGTAAATATGAAGTTTAGAAAA
The DNA here is from genome assembly GCF_014839805.1 of Manduca sexta. Lineage (NCBI taxonomy): Eukaryota > Metazoa > Arthropoda > Insecta > Lepidoptera > Sphingidae > Manduca > Manduca sexta. The sequence goes on along the minus strand of NW_023592255.1, from coordinate 8,650 downwards.
TAAGAATATTTTGTATAATTCTATGTAGCTTGGCCGTTATATTAAGTTAATGACTTTGTGGGGTGAAAAAAAAGTCGGATGCCTGATGGTAAGTGGCCGTTGCCTAACAAAAACACCAGCAAAATCAGTGGAATCGAAGAAGCATCGCCGGATTAAAAAAATATACGAAAATTGGATTTGGTCCTCTTATAATCACATAATCTCTGGCAACCGGCACACCGGTCAAAGGAACTGCGCTCACTGAGCTCGGATTAAAAAAAAAAAACATTCGCAAGGCGAAGGTTCCGTTGTTCACACAAACACATTATGTATTTTGTAAACAAACTAGACACCGGCCATCAGAATGGATGTGCAATGTTTAAAATTAGCACCGCGGCCTACGTAAGCGACGACGATGCGGTAATCAATGGACGCGGCATTGGCTGAGTGTGCACGTAACTGGACAAATGTGACGTCACGCGTGCAGTTGTGTTTGTGTGCGTTTGATTGATGAAATTCCTATAAATCTATTTGAGTATGTCGTTAATGGGACTTCTAATGGGATTATTAGTGGTCGTTGACAAAAGGGAAGTTAGGTTTGAGGATGGAGGATATAGGCTTCCGGTAATCTTAGTTACCGCAAGAAACGTGGCAATTCAGTAATTTTGCATCCGTTTTCTAGTAATATTCTGGTACTACATCGGTCGTGACGGTTTTTTCATGCCGTTATTAAAATTTTCTCTAGTATTAGCTTTGTCTTTATTAAACACTAGCTTTTGCCCGCGGCTCCGCCCGCGTTATAAAGTTTTTCAGGCTAAAGTTTTCCGTTATAAAAGTAGTAGTTTCCCGGGAGCCTATGTTCTTCCCAGGGTCTCAAACTGTCTCCATACCAAATTTCATCTTAATACGTTGGGTAGTTTTTGAGTTTAATACGTTCAGGCAGACAGATGCAGCGGGGACTTTGTTTTATAATTTATTTTTTAGAACTTTTAAGTGAAACATTCCCGTCATACATCATTGTTGCATAACTTTAATCGTTTACGCAGCGCAGGCAACGGAAGCTCTCAAAACTCATAATTTTCCCCGGTTTTGCAACATGTTTCATTACTGCTCCGCTCCTATTGGTCATAGCGTGATGATATATAACTTTGAGCACTCCACAAACAAAGTACTATTCAACACAAAAATATTTTTCAGTTTGAATCGGTAGTTCCTGAGATTAGACATTACTGCTCCGCTCCTATTGAATATAGCGTGATGATATATAGCCTATAGCACTCCACGAACAAAGGGCTATCCAACGTAAAAGAATTTTTCAGTTTGGACCGGTAGTTCCTGAGATTAGCCATTACTGCCTCGCTCCTATTGGGTATAGCGTGATGATATATAGCCTATAGCACTCCACGAACAAAGGGCTATCCAACGCAAAAAGAATTTTTCAGTTTGGACTGGTAGTTCCTGAGATTAGCCATTACTGCCCCGCTCCTATTGGGTATAGCGTGATGATATATAACCTATAGCACTCCACGAACAAAGGGCTATCCAACGCAAAAAGAATTTTTCAGTTTGGACCGGTAGTTCCTGAGATTAGCGCGTTCAAACAAACAAACAAACAAACAAACAAACAAACAAACAAACAAACTCTTCAGCTTTATATAATAGTATAGATTATAGCAGTTATCCAAAGTATATTCATGTTATTGGATTTTTATTTAAGCGTTTTTCAGTTTGCCTTCGTTGCCACCAATCGGCTCGCAGCTGGGGAAATCCTATGACGTTTACGAAAACACAATCTCTAATCTGTTACTGAACTATTATGCATTGACCTTGCAGTGTTATCCTTAAACTCAGTGAACAGTCCGTGATCTTAGATCAACAAGACTTTAGTCATTTTGTTATGATTTATTATTGACGTATTACTGTTTACTAGTAGTATCAAAATATGTTGTCCAATTTCTTTGTTAGAATATAAAAAGAACCTGATGGAATCAAATTTTCATGAACATACATATGTAAAGTAAATTTGTCAAGGAAGATTTCTAGTGTATAAGACCATGTAGGAAGGTACTGCGTCTTTGTCTATGTCAGCAGTGTCCATTATATCAACACTGAATTATATACTGTCCCAGTGCTGGGCACGTGCGTGCCTCTTCAAATATCGAGAGGAATTAGGGCTTAGTCCATCATGGTGGCCTCGTGCAAATTAGCAGACTTCACATACCCTCAAAATTCTTAGAGAATTCTCAGGTATGCAGGATTCCTCACGATGTTTTCCTTCATTGCTAAAGCAAGCGATAATTTACAAAGAAATGATTGTCAATGCGCTTGACAATTTAAAAGACATTGTACTAGATATTATAGAATTATAAAATTAACATGTCATTTTCAAGAGGACGAGAACTGTTCAGTGCTATGCAGAGCTTTGTGTTTCACATTTTTAGAAAGCGATCTGGTGAATTGTCAGTCCAATATTGGCCTAGTTAAATGTATATCACGGCTGCCGAATGCAACCTTCCGTCCGCATTTATTTTAAGATTAAGATGACTGAGAAAGGTCTAGATTTAAGAGTAGAATCGTATTTAGGCATCGTAAATATATCAGAGTTCAAGCGTAATAACAGCCTGCTACTGTATAATATATATTTTTTTTATTGCTTTGAATGACGAGACGAGTTTGCCGTTCGCCTGATGGTAAGCAATACGACCATAAACAGTAGAAACACTATCCAACACATGAGACATGAGATGTTAAGTCTTATTATGTCCAGTAGTTCATGTGACTACAATGTTCTTCAAACCGGAACATAACACACTACTGCGTGGCGGCAGAAATTAGACATTGCGATGGTACCTACCCAGTCGGACTCTCACAAAGGAAAGATCTACCATCAGTATATGTATACCCTAATTTTGAAAAAGTTGACAATAAAAGGCAGCTGCGAATTTCTATAAATAAAGATATCGCCATAGATATATTAAGATTATTATTAAGTAGCCATCACTAGCCACGTTGAAAAATAGAAAAAAAAAACAAATCTTATTCACTAATTTATTTATTTATTTAAACAAATATGCAAAAGTTACCGTAACACTCATTCTTTTGCTGGATTTAGCATAAAAAGAACAATAGTAACTCATTTACAAGTCACAAGGAAATGATTAACGTTAATTAATCGTACTTTGATGTAATTTCTAGAATATTCTACGGGGTGTGTTGATGGAGCATGATTATACGTATTGTATAGATACATTATAACGTGTTTTTATGCAATTGCTCAAGACTGGCGAGCCGCTCGCCTGGTGGAAGTGTTAAGACTGTCCATTAATAGTAGCTATACTATCCAGCAGTGGTGACGGGTCCATATAACCCGATTCTTGTCGGCTACCCTATCGTGATTTATGTAAAATCTAATAATTAGAACGCTTTGCAAACCACATTTATGTATATTAGTACCTATATTGTGTCGGGTTCCATTTCACTCCTCGCCCCTGCGATCCAGAACTGTATTTCAAAGTACTACTTGGTATATGGATTTGGGTGGCGTTTTAAACCCTGTTCTAGATGTTATGTTACTAGTAAATTAGCTACAATGTCTTTAGGTATGCACCATAACAGTTGTGCGTAAGTCTCGATAAGCATAGCATTTTTCACGTCTTGCAAGTGCGATTTTTTAAGGACTAAAAAGTTGGTAGGGTTATAAAAGTTTATTGTGCACACACTTGTGCACTATAATATCTCCTGCGTACCTGGCAGAACACCGTTGAGATTGGTCGCGGTGGCCGAAATTCGGCTAAGAGGGATTCAATTACACTTACTCACTTACTTTAGTCCCTTAAGCACTGATTTTGACATATTTGACATTTGTCATAAACTAGCTTTTGCCCGTAGCTCCACCCACTTGTTAAACAATTCCTATAGCTCTCAAGAGTAATGTAGTTTCTTATAAGTGAAAGCATGTCAAAAATCAGTTCTAGAGATAAGCTCCTACAAAGCTAAAAAAATCCTCTTTATAATGTTAGTTTAGACAAGGCAAATATATGCAGTTTATATTTACTTATTAACTACTTTACTAAACTAACTATATTGTCGTATCTCAATATTAGCCAATCACAACGGCCCTGTGTCTACGCACTGCGAAGGCTGCCATGCCGTCAGAACTGAGAAACAAACTTGTTAACACAGCTTTACTCCGTCCTTAGATAAAAAACGTCTATGGATAAGGGGGTAACTATGGATTTCTATTTTGGTGATATGCACGTTTTGCCGTGGTAATCGAGAGGTCAGTAAGTCAAAGACGGAAAATTATACTCTTCATTTGGCATATACGGTAAACGAACTGTTTTCCTATCTAAGTTTCATACTTCTACGTAAATTAGAATAGCATTTTCTTGTTTGATAAACAGCGTTAAGAATGATGAGATAACGATGGATCCTAAGTAAACTATCGATCTAAATAATTACGATATTCCCTTTTTTAACTTACTGTTTACTATTAAAACCCATTAAAAAGTTAGTAAATGATTGCTAATGCAAGATTTTCTGTTATTAATTTTTGAATTAAATGGGTGTGGTAAACAGTATCTAGATATAGAAACGCTAAAATGTGAATGTCGCAATTTTTCCAGATACGATAGTTTACTTAGGAGTCATCGATAATATTATAGTTAACCATGTAATAAATCAGAACCGCCTTTTCTGACTTACTGCTATATTGATTACCAGGGTAGCGTTGTACAAGTTCAGTTTTGAAGGAAACGAACAGTGTAATTGCTCTTCATTGTGAGACCGTCGAATGTGGTCACATGTATTGTAGTATTTGTAGTGTGTTGTTATTAAATGTTGTGTGTATTTAGTATGTAAAAAAACACGACACAACCTCGTGTTGTTATTATGATTGGTTGAGAGACTAACACGTGACCAACGCATTGGCCTCTCGACCAATCACAAGCATCAAAATTAAACGACATCGACTTACGAGTCGCGTTTTTTTGAGACATTCTAAGCTGTTGTTGCTACTGTTTTTGGGACAGTCATGGCGTTTATCATCAGGAAAGTTCACGTCATTTGTCGGTGGAATACGCTTAATTTTCTAGACTAATTGACATGTTTTAGACTAATAAATGTACTGAACGGAGCCGTGACCGCAATGTAGCTAAAATGTAAACACAACATTTGATATGCGTCATGTACCGATACAAGTGATATCAATTCTGTTGTATTTAATTAATTCGACCTTCGCAGTGCAGTGATGCGTTTTTAAATTGTTTAGTTTACCTTTAATAATGTAATAATAATATCAGCCATGTATTATATACTGTCCCACTGGTGGGCATGGGCCTTCACGCTGGCCTAGTGCGGATGGGTAGACTTTATACTCTCAAAATTTCTATAGAGAAACTTCTCAAATATGCAGGTTTCCTCATGAGGATTACCTTTGCCAAAGCAAGCTATTATTCACAAAGCATAGACACAATTTTAGAAAATTCAATGGTGTATGTCGTAGGTGTTGAACCTGCCACCTTTATTTTGGTAGTCACTTCTATTCTCACCTTATCTCTCTCTACTTTAGATAAATCTAAACTCATTGCAATAACAAAGTACAGATTCTTGGATTGGGCTGAGTAACTTCTTCAATGATGGAAACGATCTTGCAGAAATAAATTAACCACATTATTAAACTTCAAGTAAAACTAACCTGATGTAACTTAAACGTAACCGGTTGAATAATTATAACGTCGTGACTAATGAATATAATTAAGGATAACATGCTATTGTGTTAATCGTGTCACGTGTTTGCCGTTTGTTTTGTAAAGACGACACTCATTGATTGCTGTGTGTTGTGGACGTTAATACCTGGTGTGTAGATTCAACGTCTACTGGCAGAAAGGTAGTGAAATTTTATCTATAATAAACCTTGATTATTTATATTATAGTAGACATTTCAATGACGTAGTGGCTACAAATAAAGAGTCCGGTGACCCGTTTGCTTGGTTAGTGGTTACCGCATCCTTCCTATTTGCCAGGTGTACGCTATTTGTACAAAAAAAAAAAATACTTCCGGAACTATTTTTTTGAATATTTCAACGAGATTAAAGTACGTACCGAAACATAGCGCTTGCGCCCTTGACATTGGAAGATAACAGGATAGCCTTGAGTTCACTTCCTCCGGCGCAGGAAACTCGCCGCTATTTTACTATTTAATTAAAAACCCTGATGGAACGAGGAAATTCGGTGTACTTTGCGAGGTTTTTGGTTGGGAAGATAACTGTAGTCATCAAGATTTTTTTAAATTTAATAATAGCGTGGTAATGATGTACGCGATTGTTTACTTTATCAAAAGAGTAGGGAATCGATTTTTCATTATTGATCAACTTCTCAGTAAAGTTTAATGAGTGCAGCGTATTTAATACGTTTACTATTAGACGATTAGCAATAATAATGTTTTCTATAAATTACAGCTTAATTTAATACGAAAAAAAACGGTTTTTGGTCAATCAGACTAATGCGCGCACGCTATGCGTCGGGCGTATTTTTACGTACAATATATAAAAATATAATATTTAGGAACGTTTTGAGCAAAGTAACTTTAGAATATTCTTATATATGTCATCACCTAAATTTGACTTATATTTTCTAAGTAAGCGATTATTTAATATGATTTTCGTGTTTACTATTCATTATGAGTCATAGAATAATAAAAAATATATAATATTTAACTACTTTTTTTTTCAGATCGAAATAACGATATGTCATAGTTTAAAATTGAATCAAAAAGATGGTGTTTTGGAACATTCTAGCTTTAATTGGCCTTCATAAAACAATACATTGTGTTGAGTAATCTTGGTTGGCTTTAGATTTGTATTACTGAGTGCATTGCTATGTAACGTTGTAAATGCGAATGCCAACGTAGTGACTTGAGTGCTTAGTTATAAAAGCCACACGTGTGTTGGAAAAATATATAATGCAGAAACAATTTGCTACCAAGGATGATGAGTATGATGCGAATGAAGACATAGGTAGGTACAGTCTATTCAAGTAATAAAAATGACACAGAAATAATTATCACATTAATCGCTAGTCAGTGGTTTCCAAACTAGACGAGGCCTGTATCTTGCCCGCATGAAGTTTTATCAAAACTACTTGACAGCATAGTTATTCAATCGAAAATCTTTGTTTTTTTATATGCAATAGTGCGCGCGAACATCATTTAATTCTTGCCTGCTCGTTAAAAAATATAGATAGTAGCTGTTTTGTAATTCTGAGAATAGGCACCACCGCTTTTAAGAACCCGTTCAAATGATAAGTGATACATGCGCGTTAGCAAAATATGGCGTTTAGAGAACACGTATTTTGTACGTATATTGAGTGGGGTGTTCACGTTCTAATGCGCCTTTTGCCAACTTGCGTCTACGCTTGTTATCTGTACGGGGTTTTATTTGTTTTCGTCTGCAAGAAGTATCGCTATGTTTCGATTTGCATTAAAACTAGTGCAATTACTGGGCATTATGAGACTTAGACTGGCTTGCACAACCTTACTAAATATGATTAACGCAAAATATGTTATAGTGCTATCTTCGTCAAATTTTAATGAATGAGAGTGACAGCACGAAGTTTTAAATGCGCTAAACATGTTTAGTAAGTCGTTGTGCAAGCCCCTTAGAGTGTAGAGAGCATCGCGCTACGTTTAACTAGTATCAGGCGACGTATTTGCAACATCATTTATTTGTAAAAATCTTAAAATCCATCTAATATTTTGTATGGAAACGGAACAAACAATACCTTATCATTGTCTTATCTGATACCATATTTTCTTAAATATTTTTATGACTACCATGGCAGTCATCACAAACGAATCCGAGATGCGATGCATTGGCAGTGATTCGGTTGTTCTCGGAAATGCGATGACAACGTTCAGAATGCGCGGTGCGATTTGCGGAATTGTTGATTGCGTTCCTTTGTTTAGAGATTCGTTCGAAACCGAGAAACGCCCACGCGACGGTTACGATGCGGGTTGAGATGAAAGATGGTTTCTTGAAGATAAATAATGGGTATTTCAAAGGATTTTTAAGATTAATTTATTTTTTGTTTAGGACATTTTTCATAAAGATTCCACAATTTGTATTTCCGTTACTTATCGTTCCAATAGTAATTCGTGTTGTATTTTATGCCCCCAAGCGACGAATTCCTAAAGACCAAGAAACTTATTTTTGTGTTTATTGATTTTGATTAATATTTATATGAAGACTAGCTTTTGCTCGCGGCTTCGCCCGCGTGAAGGTGTTTTCCAGGATAAAATTCCACTGTTTGATAAAAGTCTTGCTACATATTTTCCCGGTACTTATAGGTTCAAACTAATTTTATCCCCAATCTATAATTTCAGTTCAATCAGTCGAAAATCTAAGAACATTTATACAAACTTTCATCCCCTATTTTATCCCCTTAAGGGTAGAATTTATCAAAATCCATTCTTAGGGGATGCCTACGTCATAGTAGCTTTATGCATGTAAAGTCTTAGCCCGATCCGTCCAATGGTTTGGGCTGTTCCTTGATATATCACTGTCAGTCACCTTTGAGTTATATATTATATTAACAACTGAAGTTAGCTAAAATTGAGTTTCTCGAAGCCGACCACTATTTATGTACTATGTATTTTGGAGACTATGCAATTTTG
>NW_023592254.1:0-6122 GCF_014839805.1 Manduca sexta | reverse complement strand
TCTGGATGATGGCCCATTTTGTACAATAGCTGGTGTAACAAAAAATATATTCACTATTTCTATTTCTTAAATTTAAGTTGCAGCCACAATTTAAACGGCTGTTGTACTATTTGCAAATAAATTCTAATTAAAATTCGAATTGTAACAGCTTTAACAAAAAATCACACCAAGAAGGGTGTTCAATTGTACAAGAGAGCATAAAAATTATTTATTATCATTGACTCCGCACTGTGTATAACCACTTCTATAAACCTTATAAAAGCCATACTATCTACTTTGGTGTCAAATAAATGTGAGTAGTCTAATTTATGTTAATGATATTTAAAATTCATTAAAATAGGTAAGCTTTTATAGACGCATGGATAAAGATTTTCCATTGATGGAATAAAAAAAGTGTTCCGTCCCATGATGTGATAGGGGGCGAGTCTATCGCCATATCGGGCACAAGTTCCAGACTCTAAATTGATACTGAGCAGAAAAATCCAAATATCACTTTGCCCGACCGGGATTCGAATCCAGGATCTCGGAGCGCATCCGTACCGCGCATACAGTACAACTACGCCACCGAGACAGTCTAGTATTTATTATAGTAATTCACGATTATTAGCCCCGTTATATCAAACATCGATAATGAATCAAAGGATGAATATAATATTAAAATTGACAATCGTACAACGTATTTTGTACAGTTAAAATTAATTTGAGACGCCTCAAGGCTAAGCCCGACTAAGCCGCACGCTTTAAAAGCCATTTACTCGGCTTGGAGTGTGAATTTTGAATATTCACGTTCCCTTCCTTTTCACCCATCAACTAAGGGGCGAGAAATTGGACGCTCGCCGCTGTAAACGGGTTAGTACTGGGATCGACATTTCATCAAGTATTTTATGCTTGACTTAACCCTTTATTACTATCAAGTTTTTAGGGTACGAAATACCCTCATAAATTTTCTACATTCGTAACGGTTTTAGTTTATGGTTGTAGAAGGTGTTATATGTTAATGTGTCGAGTAAAAGTCTAGTTTATCTAGCCGTTAGTATAAGGGAATTTGTTTTAAAAGTGAGCTCTTATGCTATATTTATACTGGTGTAGTGTGATATGTTAAAATGTTTACGTATATATATTATAATTATGTTGCGCAACATGTAATCCTATAAAATAGATGTAAGCAACAAATATAATCCAGTTACCAATCTGCACTCGTTGAGTTTTATTTATCGAAATCAAACCCCACACCGTACACTGGCAACAACTTGCCAGTGATATGTTACAAGATGCAGCATTTACACTAGCGGCAATATTTCAATAGTTAATTACTAGTGGTAAGTCTCATATGTCAGAGTCCACCTGGGTATGTATCACTGTAATATCTATTTCTCCCTAAGCCTGTGCCCAGCAGTGAAACAGTATATAATACTATCAGCCCTATTTATAGTGTATAATATAAATAGGGCTGATAGTATTACTATAGCTCTATGTTAAATTATGAGAGAATAATCTTGGCAAACGTATTACGTCTATATTTCTAAGTATCTATGCGAAAAATAATATTACTTTAAGAAAGTAGGATAAAAGAAATGTTACAGAATTTTAAACGTACCTAACGCGTTCCATTTTTAATTTTTTAAATATCTATGAAATAATGAGCACGTAATAATAAACAATTATTAAAAATGATGAGATGTTATAAAAATTTAATTCTGTTTATAATCTAAAGGTTAATCTAAAAAGGGGTCAGAGCTTAAACGGTGTTTTCGATAATTAATTTCTTAAAAGCTCTATCTTAAGAAATTGTATTTTTACCTATTCTAACTTTGAGTAACCTTTGTTCCAAAGGTCAAAGAGACTAGGGGACTGGAAAAATCATAAATTAACAAAGACTAGCAAAAATTTAAACATTATTTTCCAGACTCAAACGCAACGAGATAAAGGTTTTATTTTATTTCGTACTTAGTAAGTCCAACAGGCCGGCATAATTGTTTCGACTGCGAGGGGTAATCATCTTAATTATTACTTAATTATTGATTTCTTTTGTTTACTCGAATGTTAGACATTGAAATAAAACTATATTTCGGATTTTATCGCGGTTTTTTATATTATTATTTTCTCCTCTACAATTTTGTATAGTTGTTAAATGTAAAAAACTTTGGATTTTCGGATGACTTCAGTTCCCCCGAGCCTCGTGACTATGAAGGCTCGGAGTCCTCGAAACATCGAGAGAACATTATAATATTGTTGAGATAAAAATATTCTTGTGAAGATATATGTGACACTTTTTGTTATAAAAAACTGAGCGTTTGACAGATATAGGTAGTTAGTCATTGACAGTCGGTTACATTTTAGGACGGTTAGTTGGTGAAACATTGTAATATTTATGAAAGAATTTTTGTAATATATTTGCTCTAACACTTCCGTCCATCACAAAATTCTGTGTAATCATTTATAAATCAAAACTCAGGGCGTCCTAATTCCACATAATCTTACATTTGACGTAACAAAGTAACAAAACATGCCCTAATCCGTGAACTTGTATCGAAAAAGTTATGGCCAAATTAAAAGTTCGTTCGCCCCAACATAGTCACGTCAATATTGAAGATATACAAGTATTCTACTGAGCTAGGAAATCTGCACGTACGCTCGTTGAGAAATTCTTGTATAGATGCTGAACAAAATGTTCCACCTGCTTATAAAGACGTGGATGAAAGGATCTGAGACAGGATTTTACTCCCCGTGCATGTACAGCAAATTTTGTTGCGAAAATTGTTTTTAGTGTTTGGAAATATTTGTTATATGCACGCCTTTTTTCCTTCTCAGGGGTGAGTAGAGGTGAATTATATAAATATTGTTTTGTTTGTTTCCAATTTACATCAGATTTCAAATAAAAAAGTCAACAAAATCGGTTCACCCAGTCAAAAGATCTGAAGTAACAAAAAAATACAGTCGAATTGAGAACCTCCCTTTTAAGTCGGTTAATAAGAAATGTGTGTACGGTTGGAGAATATTATTCAAATAAATAAACGAAGTAATTTCCACTCAATCTTAAATATGAAAGGTATTATCCTTATTCTAATGTTTTTGTTTACCGCAATGACAACGAAATAACTTAAAACGTAGTTCCAAGTGCCAACAATCGTAGTACATTAGAACTAACCGAGAGTATTTTAAATTTAATCCCGATAAAGTGTCTTCAAAGCTGTATTTTCATGAATAAATTACTTAGAATCTAGAATAATGGACATTTCACAAAAGAAGACAGCGCGAAGATTGTTTGAGATTTGGAAAACATTTTTCAAATGTTACAAGTTACTTAGGTATATAACAAGTATACAAGATAGTAATGGAGACATTTTAATTTTATAGTATGGGAAGCAAAATTGCAACGATAGTTTAGTTGAGTGTGAAACGGACTGCTAAAATGAATGTCCGCAGGTTCAAATCCCAAGGAACCTAGGCTTTTTAAAAATATGTTTATATTCTTGGTGAATTATCGCTTGCTTTAACGGAGAAGGAAAACATCGTGAGGTAATCTGCATAACTGAGAAATTCTTTATAGCTATATTCAGGGTGTGTGATATTGTTATGAAATAATAGTAAGTTAAAGAAATAATGCGTGTACTTATACAGTCCGAAAATAATTAAAGAATTTTAAAATTTCAAAACTCTTCTACACTTTATCTTCAATCGATTTTTTTCTTTATGTATAATAAAGTCAATCCTTTCAAGTTTATTTTACTACAGCTAAAATGATTGTTGATACGAATACAAAAATTCAAAGCATTTTTATATATATATTTTTTTACGATACTTTTGTATGTACACAAAATATTTTAGAATAGAATTTACTATTCTTATTATATTATAAGCACTAGCAACAATTTCATTAAAAAAAATACAAATAAAAAGGTTGATATACAATTCACGTTCGAAATTCAAGATTTAAAAACGATGTAAATCCCGTACATCATAAGCTTTAGAAATTCTCTCACGCGGGAACAGAGCAATATGTTGTGATCCAAAGAATCCCGGGCATGTGGAGTCCGGATTACGCACGTGTATTGGACGACATTCCGGGACTTCTGTTGTGCCGTATAAAAGCCAATTTCTTATGAAATGAAATTTATTATACCAATAAAATGTTATAGGTTATTTAGATTTATCCATTTTAATATACAGAGTTGTTTCGTAGGGAAACAAAAATATTTGTACGTCTTCCAGTTATTTGAAATGCAAAGAATCTTGTACCGGTTGCTCCATTTTATTACCCTTTACTATTAGTTTTAAGAGCATATCAAAATTATTTATTTACGGCGTACTGTCGGCAGGGTATGCAAAGCATGCAGAAGTTGCAATTGCACACAATTTTCACCTTGCTTATTCCCATCCCATGATGTGATAGGGGAAAACTTGTCATTATATCGATAATATTTTCCGATTTCGGACTGATATTGAACAGAAAAACCTAATATTATCACTTCTAACCCTTGGTTTAACCTAAAACCTCAGCCCGACAGTTGTATTGCAAATCACTGGGTAACCACGCCACCAACTCAGTGTTTTCATTTCAAACAAATAGCTTTAGTATCCAAATTACTGACCAAACTCTGATATAACAGATATTTAAGACAGGATTATGATAAATATGGTGAAAAAATATATTACCATCGAAATAGAATTAATTTTCGGGTATTATCGTGTTTTATATAACCATGAAGGCTGCAAAACGTCTCGAATCCAAACTTCAATATAAACAGTAAACACCTATGAAGATAGTTTCATGATAGATATGGTGAAAAAATATTTAGACCATCGAAATAGAACTTGTTTTGGATTTTATTGCGGGTAATATTACCAGAAAGGCAACAAAGTCTTCGAATCGTCGGTAGAAAATTAAAACATAACCGTGATAAAATCCGCAAAATACTTTTATTTCTATGTCTGACATTCGCATAAACATAAAATCATTATGTGTACATTAATTACGTCAACCCACAATAAGGGTTACATTTATCCTTTCATTTATTTTCATAGTACTCAAACCATTAAAAAGTCTGCTGCGAAATTCTTGACTGGAATAATTTGATGAATTTTGATACTGGAGTGCAAACAAATTTGTCTGTAATTATGAAAAATCCTGCGCCGCACCTTACAATTATGAGAATGTCGAGTGATGCCTTTCATTGGTCTATATTTTCTTTAGACTGCGCACTTCGTATCTTCTGTGGTGTGAATTACGCTTCGCTTTACAAAGTATTGTATCTTGCTCGAAGTTATCGCGTAAAACTTCTTTTCTGTGATAAAATTTAGCCTAGATTCTGAAATGTCTAGTACTTGCTAATTCAATCATAGATTCAGTATCATTTGAAAATACAAACAAAAACATGCTCCAGTTTTGTATAGCTCGAATATGTATACATATTATAAAACAAAGTCCCCCTTTCTGTCTGTATGTATGCGATCAATTTTCCCAAAATCCACTGAACGAATTTTTATTAAATTTGGTATAGAGATAGTTTAAGACCCTGAGAAGGCTATGGGCTACTTTCTATCCCGGGAATTAGGTTATCGCCGCCTTTTTTCGTCCTATACTGACATAAAGATTTTTATTTTGAGTAAGGTCATTTATACGAGCGAAGCCGCCAGCACCCTAATACTTCCAAATCGTAAACATAACTTACTTTTTTGTAACGCGCCCTAATAAATCGTACCACGGCATTGCGTATGTAAATAAAGACTGGCTAATGTTATTATGAGATTACAAGCGGTAATGCGTTTACATTTTATTTTCACGGGCGATAGAATATTCTATATTGATCCTAAAAGGATTATGTTTTGCTCGTATTGGCATTAATGTATTATGGATTGTAGTATTTTTTTTTTATTCATTCGAACTGAGATCCCAAACCATCTGTAAGTGTAAGTTACGTGCATATTCTTTGTCTATAATATGAGTTATATATAAAGATAATATTATTAATAAAATCTTACTCTAATATAAATAATTTGTGAAATTGTTTGAATGTTTGTTATAAGTAAACATAGAAGCAGCTGAACGGATTTGAATGAAATTTGGCATAGAGGTAGACCATTTCTTGGATTAACATATAGGCTTTTATCCCGTTAATTTG
>NW_023592253.1:0-9778 GCF_014839805.1 Manduca sexta | reverse complement strand
CTTAAAATCCTTATAAAGAACTGCTCAGTTATGCAGGTTTCCTCGTGATGTTTTCCTTTGCTATTAAAGCAAGCGAAAATCCACAAAGAATACTCACATAAGTTTAGAAAACTTGAATACCCACATTATCCTGATTCATATACCATTTTTGTCTACCTTTGAAATTATTATGAAAACTTCTCTGGTAAGCAGGGTTCTGATGTTTTACTTCACCGTTAAAACAAGCGATAATTCACAAAGAATACACACATAACTTTATAGAACTTGTATACCGGGTCTTTGTCCTGATGTTTATACTAGATCAGTAATCGCATTCTTTTTTTTATAACAGCACAGCGAAGAGTCCCCACTGCATCTGATGGTAAGTGGAGTGGAGTCCAATAGAATGTCGAGTAACTGATTACTCCTCGACAGTCGATACAATTATGCCTGTTGGCACCAGCTATACACAGGCTGATTCCGGAACGCGACACACTTACGTGGGTCACTATGGTGGGTTTTGACGCCTTGTGAACGGTGGTTGTTATCCGCGCGGATATAAAATATATCCTTCCACCAGCAAAATCTATTATCACCATAACCTTCACAAAATGTCTACCGATCTAATAGTCCAATGTTATCTAACTGTAATTGAATTTTGCACTACATCATGATTATATCAGTTCTCAGTAATAATCAATCATGTTGCACGTGCGTATTAATTGTAATTTGGTTAGTGTGGATTATTATTACTATCATGTCCAAGGTCATGTAGATATTGTATTACTTTAAAACCATATTTATCATCTCCAAAACACTACAATCGGTAACGCAATCCGAAGGTGTAAAATAAAAATCTAAGTTTCGAATAAAATAAATATCAATAAAGAGGTGTTTTAACTAATAGGATTTTTGGCAGAAATATATAATAATGTTAGCAGAGATAAGGACGAGAATGTGGTTTAATTAATTAACACAGTGTCAAAATGTCTTTATATCTGATGCCATAAAAAGCTGTTAAAGTATTGTTGGTTTTCGCGTATCATAAATCTGAAGTATTATTTTTGTTGTTTCGAAGTCGGCTTTGATCGAAAGCGTGCACAGTTTTTTGATCGGGCGCGGTAAAGTAACACCACTGGGCCCTTATTCTGTATGATAGTGTAAACGCGTAACGCGGCCGTGTCATGTTATCTTCGAGAAATGTGCGTGGAATGGTATTCTGTAAGCCAAATTTCTATAGTCCTAAACATGATGCGTTGTGTTACGTGCTTGTTACGCACTGTTAAAATAACGTGCGGAATAGAGAATAAGGCCTCTGCACTTGATGGGGATAGTCTTGAGTGTCGAGCGATGAGAGGAAAACCTCGTCAATTACCAGATAATGCCGGTTCAAAGTATCAGTCAAGATTTCTGTATTTCCCAGCTCCCAAATTTAAAACCCAGCAGATTTATATTGAAATAAAATATCAGTTTATTAAAGCGTCATTTAATCAATGAATCCATCCAAATTTGTACACAATCTCCCACGGGACGATTTGGCCTACTTACCGGCGGCCTGTAGTTATAATTTGCAATCCCTAGGTATTTCTGGACAGTGCTTTGCAAGCAATTCGAGGCTGTTCCGTGGTCTATTGAATGATTATCAGAACCGTTTGGGATTCGAATTCACTTATCTAATAACGAGTTAGGGTTCATAATTGCATGTAAATAGTAATATTGCAATAAACACTTCACATCCGGGGTGAGGAAACTGAGCCATAGATACACGCAATACACTTACATGTTTTTGTCGGCCAAGAGGTAGGCAGAGGCGCGGCAGCAAATGCACCTTTCGCCTTGTGTATTCCATCGCCTGAGGTCATAGGGGCAGTGGCGGCCATAACCGAAGCGAAGCCTTGGGCAAAAGCAAAAATAAAACGAGACAAGGGCGAAGCAAAAAGTTCCTCTGTTTTAACATTTTCGTCGGCAAGATCATAAAAGTCCTCCGAGGAACCGCGCGAGGCCCAGGGCTATTGCCCAGTTCGCCTCCCCCAAAGAAACTTTCGATAGGGGGCGAGGCTATCGCCATATCGGGCACTAATTCCAGACCCCAGGCAGATACTAAGTAAAAAGCAATATCACTTTGCCTGACCTGGAGAAGGAACCCGAAACCTCAGCACTGTAATCGTACCGTACAAACCGCCACCGAGGCAGTCTCAAATCCAATACTTAGTAATAAATTAAGTTCTAACAGAACAAACCAATTATTGTTCAAACGAAAAGAAATCTCATTAACAAAGTTATTTCAGTTGGATCATGAAAGCCACGTCAGAACTGTACCTTACATACGTTCCATTAAACATTTTCTTTGATCTTGTCTAAAGAGTCCATTCATAAAAACGTAATGCATATAAAACAAGTCAGTTAATGTATTTCAATCGTTTTTACGGGATTGCATATTTAATTAAATGAATGAATTTTGCCTGTTTACAGTTACTTGAAAATCTTTTTATGCTAATATTTCTTGAATTTGTAAAGATGTTTCCATATATGTAAGAAGTAAATTTAAGGATTTCTGAACGGTTTTGGATTAAGAAATCGGTCGATTAAAGAAGAGTATAGTTAAAGAGGAGAATAGATCACAAGACCACGATTTTAGAGTTATATTCTGTAAGTCTGTTTGTGTGTTGTTAGCGAACATACATCTTCGAAATAACTCAACGAATTTTTACGTATTTTTCAGAATTCTCTCGAGTATAATTGGTAGCAGAATATATGCTTTGCTTCATTAAAATTGTATATAGAAAAACTTAAGTAATAAGTAAGAATACCTTTATGATACCACTTCAACATTTTATCTAAGTTTTTGATAAGAGCCTTCTCTGCAATTCAGAAGTTGAAGAATTTGTCCACCATACAAGCATAATGCGGATTGAGAGACTTGAAAATCTATTTCTCAAAAAATGAATCCAGATTGTAGATTGTGTGTGCGAATTTAAAATTTTGTTTTAATTTATAAGGTTATTAAACGAATTATTCAAGACAAAGTAATTGAAACTTTTTGCGCAAGGGGTTTGTATCTTCAGATTTTATTACTTGAATTTAATTCGTATTACAAAAGTGATTTTAGAATACATAGTATTATTATTGCTTGTATCTTTGGGATGCTTTGGTTCTTTAGTTGGTCGACACTTTTATTGGCTTCACTTCGCTTCAAATCAGGTGCAATGAAGCCACTTTGTCGAGCCACTATAAAAAATAATAATATTGGGTTATAATAAATAATTCAAATTAAACTACTATTTCGGACTTTGTCGCGGTTTTTTATATTTTTGTTTTCTCCCGACGTTTCGAAGACTATGCAGCCTTCATGGTCACGGGGGGACTGAGGTGTTGTTCATTTGCAAAGTCAGTTTCATTTACATTTTACAAATATACAACTTTTTTAAATTTTTAGCTGTTAGTGGTCCGATCTACGCAGAATGAGTTCACAGTGTCTTGACAAAAATATATAAAACCGCGATAAAATCCGAAATAGTAGTTTAATTTTAATGTCTAACATTCGCGTAAACATAAGAAATCATTATAATAAATAACTTTATATTTTAAGGGATTATAACTAAATGTATAAAATAATTCTGTTAATTGGATTAGACACCTTCTTGGTCTAACAGCAGCAGTCATGGGTTGCAAACCTGGAAGTTCTGGGTTCGAGTCCCACTCCTGCAATACTTTCTATGGATTTTTAATACATTTCTGAAACTTGATTCGTCAGAGAAAGTTGACATCAATGAAGCAGTAGTTGCAAAAACGAAGCTAAACCTCTCTTCAACATCTAAAAAATAGTGCAGGTGGAATAATAACTTTCTTCGCCTGGAAATCTTATCTTAAGACTAAATAGTGCAGGTAGAAAAATAAATTTTATCTTAAGACTACATCATTTAAATATAAATTAATTCTAGCACAAAGAAACATAACCAAAGAAAAAGATAACGTTATGTGCAAAAAAGTGTAAAACTTCAATGTTAGTCCAGAGGTTGTAATAAAAATACCTAACTCCACAGCGAACGGATTGGCCTGAATACCTAAATACGAGCTAGTTTCAAGGCTGTATTGATTTACCAGGAACAGTTGAATTATTTCACTTTCATATCATTAGGGTTGGTATACTGAAAATGGGATTAAGTGTACGTTAATCGAACATATTGGAAAGGATAACTACTAGTAATAAGGAAAATGTGTATAAAGCATTAACGTATATTCTATAGACACGAACGTCTATTTGTTCAAAATCTTAAGCTAAAATGGCAACCAAAACGTCACTCTTATAACCTATTTATTCACTTGAACAACAAATAATTTTACTTATTTTACATATTTTTTTATTTACACCCAGGTTTACCCTTAGACTCGAGTTCTTATATCATGAGCGCCACTCCGTACACAACCACAAGCTGTCAATATTGACCATGCTAGTCAGTTTGAATGGATTGCAGTTCAATTCAGTTGAACACTGAATGTTTGGAACGCCAAATCTAGTACGTAGTACATATATATAGATGGTATTTTTTTTTTTAGTTAAGACACACACAAAATATAATGAAAACATATAATAATGACTATGGGTAGGGTTAGTACTTAATGTAGATTTCACTCCAAAATTTGTGCCCAAATCATGTTTGTTACAAAGATGTGTTAATATTTAATTGTAATAGATGCAAAGATTAGACGAAACCGCCAACTTAGGTGCTAGTATAATAATAAAATTCTAAACTAATACGTATTAAGTGGTATATTCTTTTTTATTATGATTATGAAGTCCTTATTGAAATAATGATGATAGATGTACAGAATATTCCTTCTACGTGTACTGTACACTTTATGCTTATCGGTTAAGCTATACTGTTTATACCGCTGTAAAGCTCGAAATAGAATTAGTAATGAGAGTTATTTAATAAAGATTTTGTTATAAGGAATATAGTAATGACAATCTTATATTTATTTCAAAATGAATTATATTCGTATTGATTGGTTATGTTTACGCGAATGTTGTTACATTGAAACTATTTTGCGGATTTTGTCGCGGTTTTAGTATTTTCATTTTCTCACAACGTTTCGAAGACTTTGCAGCCTTCGTGGTTATGGGCCGGACTGAAGTGTTGGTCATAATATAATTCATTTTTGCATAATTGTAAAATGTAGGTAGACTTTTAACTGACTTTTGCGGATCAACACCTCAATCCGCCCGTAACCACGAAAGTTGCATCTTCGAAACGTTGGGAGAAAACTAAAATAATTAAAACCGCGATAAAATCCGTAAAATAGTTTAATTTTGATGTCAATGAATTACATTCAGTACACCTAGAAGACCTCCAAAGCATTATCTTAGCCACAACATCTTTAAATGTCAATCCACAAAGGCTTATTTGCGCTGGCAATTTTGACTCTCAGATAGGAATTTACGATAAATGCACTATAGCACTGAAGTGTACTAAATAAATTGGCGATGAGATTTATGAGTATTAAATGAAACCACACATTCTCTGGTGCATGTTAATGACAATTGAAACTAATTTCGTAGGATGCTATTACAATTTGTGCAGTAATGACCTCTTTGGTCAAGCGGGCTTACATGATTAAATTGGATTTTAGAAATTCGACTACTCGCCATAATACTTAGTCATTTGTTGTAATTGTCATGACTATATTATATTGGTGATATTATGATAAGGTCGCAGGAACACGTTGGATGCAGGCTTTCGCCAGGTCTGTCTGGAAATTTTTGGGGTGGCCTATGTTCAGCAGTGGACTTTATTTGGCTGATGATGATGATGATATGATATTGACTCGGGATTTCATTAAATTAAATGGAACTGTAATCAAGTCACCTAAAGAAAAAGTTGCAAAAAAAGGAAAAATTGAAATTTGGTTAATCATAGATACGAAATACATCATTTAATCAACATTCATGTAAGACGGAGTAGCAGTTGCGAAGGGTGAAATTTTTCAAAATTAAACCGAAGCAAATAAAATTGGCTTAGTTAATATATCGTAACCAATTTAAGAGAAAACAAAAACCAAGACTAACGTAAATAAAGCTAAAAGGGAAGTCCGCAGGAATCGTGTTGTATGCACTCTTTACCACTGCAGAGCAATATTAAAGACATACAAGTAAAAAGGTAAAATGTAAAAAAGCGACCGGTAGCCAAGACCAAGAGCATTAAGAGAATGAAAATCCCGTAATTGCGTTTGAGTGGGCATGCGGTCACTGCAGATGTCCACGCAGTAGTCCGCTCGGTTCGAAACGTATGAAGTTAACTACGAACCGCTTAATAACGAACAAAACGAAATTTATTGGATTTTTTGTACAATCTTCACTAGCGTAGCTTTCTTTCTTAATGGCAAAGTGACTCCAATGCATTATAAGTAGAGTGACATCTACATACAGTATTGCCTGACAGGAGATAATTATGCTCTTTAGTTAACACAATTCAAAATGGCGTGCGCAGTGGAATACCAAACAATACTTTGTAATTCAAGGTGTTGGATGGTGTTTCTACTGTTTAGCGGTTGTATCGCTTACCATCAGGCGAACGGTTAGCTCGTCTCGTCATTCAAAGCAATATATAAAAAGTAACAATTATGCAGTTTTGTTTGAAATCAGATGTACACAGGCTGACCCAGGAACGCGAGACTTTGTTTCCACCTTGTCTACGGTGCCGTTATTTAGGCGAATACATATATCATACCATCAGCAAATAGATTACTTTGGATTGTTATTTATGTCGCCATAGAACCAATTCCAAATAATTTTACGGTTGTAGTATGACTACCATCTTGATACACATTATAAAATAAAGCCCCAAAAATTTGCCGACTGTATGTGATAAATTTTTTAGGTTATAAAACAAAGTGCCCAAAAGCTGTCTGTATGTGTTTATGTGATATGGTTTTCACTAAAAGATATTAAAATCTTTGAGGTAAATTTAGGTTAATACATTACGGTTTTATGTAAATTGGCTGAAATATAACGACTAAATTTGAAAGGGCGTAGTTGTAAAAAATCTCGTGGGTCGGGATTTACGCGGGAAAAACTTGGTGAGACACTAATTTCTACGCGTGTGAAGCCGCGGGCACAACTAGTTTATTATTACATTATTCTTACAAAAATACATGAAGTATTCTAATGAAGTCTATTGTAACCCACGCCCTTATTGCTCGAAGAATAAAAGCAGGTCGAGATACATCATGTGGCACAACCACGCTCCATCGAGTTTATTGAAGCTAAGACATTTAATTTCCAGTCGCAGACCACGAACAATATTTTATGTAACAAAGTTCAATATACCTTAAAGGACTCAGTAATACGTAGGCATTATTCCGTCTATACAGAGTATTTTAACATCATGTTACTAAATGAAGGCACATATGTACTGTAAAAACACTTTATTATAAGTTACTTGGGCATTAGATGTAAAATAAAAAGTGTAAGTTTCGTACAAAATAAATATTAATATAAAGTAATTTTAATTTTGCGCGCTAAAGCCACTAATTCTACTCTAAGAGAATTCGTTGCAGCGGCAACAACATAATTTCAGTAAGAAATACATCCACGCACACGCCATATTCGCATTAAACTACAAAATGATTAAAAATCAGAAAACTAAAACCAGGATTTTTGATGAAAATATTAGGATGATTTTTCGCACAATGTCAACAAAGGTAAAAGACGAGTATATGGTTTTATTTTGTAATGCTATGTCAAAATGATATGTAATGCTATGTCATAATGCCCTGTATAAATGTCGAGCCAGCAAATCTGATTTGAATGATGTTAACATAAATCTTTCTATCTTTACAGAATGCACCATCAATTCACAACAGAACACAGAAGCATCACCAGATAACAGTGTAAAATGACTATAAATTTAAGTGATTTGCATATGTGACAGGTGCAAGTGTCAAAAACAATGTATTGCTGTAGAGAACCGAAACTAATTTATGTCACTATCGTTCTTTTGCTCAAAATTGAATTGCTGAGCAGTGCTATGGAGTCGAAGAAGTCATCTATACTGGTCGCGCAGAACGCTGACGATTTGAAGTCATTAGAGTTGTGCACTACGAGGAACCAGCAGAGGCTCGGTAGCGTATTTGGGAACTTCACGAGACATCACAAGAAAGGTAAGGTTTCACTAGTATTTTACACAACTACTATCAGTACTAGAGACTTTTCCGCCCATAGACCCACCACTACAACTCCTGCAAGCCCGGATCAGCAGTGGCACGCATTTTATGGCACCGAGCAGTGAGAGAATTAGGTCGTCGAGTCTCAGGGAGCACTGTTTTATTTTTATTCCGCAACGAAATCAATCAAATAAAAGGTAGGAGTTAGAAACATTAATTGTCCAACTTCCTACAGTAGACGAAGTTCGTTCCCAGACTACGTTGGTAATACTAATATTTTGACAATTAGGTGACAAAGTACGTCATACGGTTGATGGAAAATGTCATCCAAAAACTGTAACAGATGAGACAATCATGATACACTATTAGTAGTTGTTGGACACTCCATATCGAGTATCTTCGTATCCTTTGAGTTGCAAACTATCACATATTGCAAAGCATTAACTGAGCTTGACATTGAAGCATGTCAAGTACTGACGCATCGTAGTTCATTATTTAGCTCACTTAAGTTATTTGAACACTAACTCAAACGTTAATTCATAAACTCTCCTTACAGATACGTTCAAGAGGTAATAAAAGTGTTTACTCCTTTAAAGACGTTTAAAGTCGGTAGTACAACGATAGCTAAGCCGTAAATCACTATTAACTTATCCTCAACGTATTTCCCATTCCGAAAACATCAGAAATGAGCAGAAATCATGTTTAATATTTGTTGAGTACTAACAGAATTTTCTTTTTGCTTCTACAGTTAAAATGACCCCATTTTACAGCAAAGTGTGCACATAACCAGAAATCAGCAAACGTTTCGACGAAATTCGCTTATATTTTACTGCAATTCGAAGTATTACACATTATAAATTTCTCTGAAATGTATACTTTGCTACAATTTTCACATTAAATACATTAAATGAGTTGGTATTAAAGACATGAATAGGTAACTCCGGTATTATAATGTAATAATGCTAAGACTTATATAGATCATGCGTTTTGATTGGTTTATAAATGTACCACTACTTTGGGAAGAATGCTCATAATTTGTCTCAGTTAGTACCATTAGGTGGTTCGCTAGAACTCGTTTTGTCAGCCACACCACGTAGGTAAAGTTAACTTTGGTCCAAAAAATCTTGGTGACTCAATTACAATTATTTGGTAAATAGAATTTTAACAGCCGGCATAATTATATCGACTGGCGAGGGACATATTTGGAGTCCACTACGCTTACTACCTTATAGTGTCACTTGTAAAATCTACGATGCGGCACATTGTCACTATTCTTCTTATGTTTTCAACTCGCATCACTGTTCACTGAATTCGTAAAAACTCATTAATTTAATAATGATATATGCATTTAACACATACCAAGTTCATATGGATTTCATGACGAATTTCTTTGAATAATCACAAAGATAATTTGCCAATTAATTGTAATTCTAGGAAAATGCCTAACTTGTTCGATAATTACAAGGTTATATCTAAGATAATATTATTACCTAATGAAGTTAATTGAAATACGGCCCACCTGAAATCTTACGAATACTCTTGAATTTAATTATAAAAGAAAGATTATGAAGCTCATTGTATTATTGAATTTGATGGAGTATATAAAATGCTATAAATCTTTAAGCCGATTAAAAAA
>NW_023592252.1:0-3683 GCF_014839805.1 Manduca sexta | reverse complement strand
GAATGTAATATGTTAAATGTGTTGAATTTTTTTTGTGTTTTGTTTTAATTTTTATATGTCTGTCTGTGTCTTAAAGATTTTTGTTTTATGTTAGTCCAGTGATATGCAGAGCTTTGTACTAGAGTGTTTTGTGTTACTAATATATTTAGTAGTATTTCTTATTATCAGAAACGATTTGAATATTTTATCATCAAATTCTATAAAGCGGCGATAGCCTAGTTGGATGTGGAACGGACTATTGAGACGAATGTCCATAGGTTCGAATCCCAAGGGCATACAAATCTGATTTTTCTAAAAAATATTTGGTATTCTTTGTGAATTCACTTGCTTAACGGTGAAGGAATACATCGTGAGGAAACCCTAATACTTAAGAAGTTCTCTATAGGAATTTGGTGGGTGTGTGAAGTCTATTAATCCGCACTAGGCTAGCGTGGTGGACTAAGGCCTAATCCCTCTCAGTAGTAGAGGAAGCCCGTGCCTAACAGTGGGTTAGTATATAATACAGGGCTGATATTATTATTATAATATTATAAAATCTATAAAAAAATTCTAAACTGATAAAACTGCTGTGTCTCTACACTCTATATTTATTCGATACAGTAAATTCATATTAGAACAAAAAGTTCTTCCCAAACTGTTTTATTTTTTACCAAAACACAGATGGGCAAGATAAGAGAGGGTCGCGGGTGCGCCTGGCCCGGTCATTACCTCGAGTGCCAGTTATCGGGGTAACTCTGAGGGACCCTCCCCTCCCCGCGCCCGACTCTACCCTCCACTTCAATTTCACTTGTTGAGTGGTCGGGTCAGTATTGTTTGTTAAATATCTATGGACTTGTCTTACTAGTTACTGTTAGGGTAGATGCTGAGCAAGTTAGTATATTATTGTGTGTTTATTTGAAAAATATTTTAGAGATGATGGAGAAGATTGTAGTATGGCAAAGTTATACTGATTATCCTGCCCTGCTGATTAGTATTTTCTCTATGTTTCACATCATTTAACATATTTTTAGTAATTAATTACTGAATTGTTAAAAAAGCTATGTAAGGTGTATGTTTTATTGGCTGTTCAAACAAATAAATATTATGACGGTAAGCAGCGTCTTGTTTGTGTCCCTGGTATCGTCGAGTCCATGAGCTGCGTTGGCCGCTTACCGTCAGGCGGGCCGCTAGCTCGTCTGCCTATAGTGGCAATTAAAAAAAAGACACGGTGAAGTTAGTTTGCTGTTTTGAATTAAAAATTATGAATAGTGAACGTTGTACGGAGCGACGCGCCGAGCGAAAATTAAACTAATTAAATAACAATCATAATTTAAAAAAAATATTCGCTGCTTTATTGGCAGTATGAAATTTATATGACGTCTTAAGGTAACAAAACTATGCGTTTTTAATTTGCATTTTAAATCAGCAAGGCTATTATTTCTAGACACGGTATTATTTTTCACAAAGAAAACGTATTGGTCTAACTGTCTGGTGAAATACTCTTCATGTCATTGGAAGAATAATGGTTACAAACGCGTAAATACTGAAATTCATTGAATATTGGTAGTTATATCTGTAAAACAACAAATACTTGCGTCATAGAGCAAATAAACGCACAAATAAACTCTGTATTACGCAACGATTTAGTGGCACTAAAACAAATATTAAAGCCGGCTCATCGCACAGGACTGTATTTAGAAATTTTAAATGTTTAGCGTTAATCGTATACCGTGTACTTAAGTTGGTTTTAAGCAAGGAATGTTAGAATGATTTATGAATTTCCAAAGGCGCTGAGTCTTCATATAAATATGAAACAGCCTTATTTTTCTTCAATTTGAAGTGCAATCGTACTGTATAACAAAAAAATTATGATTCCAATCTAAATATTACACAAATTTTAAAAAAAATATACTTGTGGGTTATTAGTTTTAAACGGAGAGTCTTTTTTTTTAATATCGCGACGAGCTTGCCGTTCGCCTAATGGTAAGCGGTACGATCGCCCAAAAACAGTAGAAACACCATCCAAGACCTTGAATTACAAAGTATTGTTTGGTA
Source organism: Manduca sexta (assembly GCF_014839805.1). Taxonomy (NCBI): domain Eukaryota; kingdom Metazoa; phylum Arthropoda; class Insecta; order Lepidoptera; family Sphingidae; genus Manduca; species Manduca sexta. The sequence goes on along the minus strand of NW_023592252.1, from coordinate 1,649 downwards.
TTCCACTGCGCTCGCCATCCTGAGACATGAGATGTTAAGTCTTATTATGTTCAGTAGTTACATTGGCTACTATGTTGTTCAAACCAGACTACAACAGTGATTAAACACTGCTGCTTGGCAGAAAAGACATTGCGGTGGTACCTACCCAGACAGACTCTCACATATGAGAGACCTACCACCAGTGAAAGTTCTAAATATTAATTCACATTTGTTTTGAGGGGCTGCTGTCGGCAAAGTATTACTAGTCGACACCGTCAGTTTTAACTTTAAACATCTTGTGTACAGTGATAGCTATCCTGGCGGATACAAATATCCTACCATCAGCAAAGGGACCTGCCAGCAGTGTCTAACTCCGGCCCTGGGCGTGGCTCTACCGGAGCGGTTCACTCCGTGATTCATCTCTGGCGATGGTTTATGTGTTTGTCGTCACGCTGAAGCGCGGTAAACAACGCTGTCTATTCGTGGGAGGTTTTACTGCCATACTACGGAATTGTAAAAAAAATACATTTTTAGAGAGTTGTAACAACTATGTACAAATGACTTGATAGAAAAATTTCTAGGTTACGTTTTTTTAGAAAGGAATGAGGGATTCGTTCTTCATTTTACAAATTTTGCACATTAGTATATTTCATACAAGAGCATTACAAAAAATAATGTATATGTTCATAAGTGAAAAAATATATACTCCTTAAGCACATCAAGCCACGAAGAAAAATGAAATTTGGCGTAATTTTTAATAATTTCCTAAAGCGGTATATTTCTAAATAAAGATAATCCAAATTATTAAAAAACGCTGTTTCTCAATCAAATGTAGCATTAGCTATTGCTGGCTTATTAAGCCTAACCCATTTCAGAATACAACTCTATCATAGTAAAGCCGACGAGGCATCGATGTCGCATCTCATTTCACGGGCGACGCGTTCTTCGTCAACAAGCTGCTAATCCGCCTCTAGGTAGAGCGATTTTGCTAGCGATAAATTTCGGCAGTTAATTGCTTCTATTAAAAAAAATGTTTGCGTTATTGATACCTCAATGGCTCGATATTAGTGATTCTTTGATTCAAGAACATTCAAAGCTAAAATTGATATTTCAGCCAAGCCAGGCTCATCAATAAGCATTCACAACAGGAAACGGTCGCTATAGTCGTAATCAGCATGGATTCATTCATTCATTCATTCGGTAGTGAATTGTAATTGTTAAGATTGTTAAACTCAGCGCTACAATTATTGCTATCGGAAATACTGGAAATCCAAAATAATCGTTCCTAAATATATTCAGTATTTTGTCATAAGTATTCGCAAAAAGTGTGATGAAATAAGCACATAAAACAAAAAGTTTTCAACATCTGAATTATATCATTAACAGAAAGTTCTCATATAACAAAATAAATTTTAATAAACTTTGAACGTTCTCTCTTTGTACTTGAGACGTGAAGTGTTCAGTGTTGTTTATAAACAAGTACAAGTGCTCCTGTGATATTAGATCCGGGAATTAAAGAGAGAGGGCGAGGGCTTCGAAACATTAATTGTTATAGGACTTTATGTACCGTGTTATACAATTAATTAAATAATTAGGCGTGGGTCTACTTAACCTTCTGATCCTAGTTATAGCATGTAAGGTCAAAGTTCAAGATTATAAAAGCTACGAAT
>NW_023592251.1:0-3932 GCF_014839805.1 Manduca sexta | reverse complement strand
CAAACTTGTCTTCACTTCTGCTAACATTGTGGAAAAAATCATGTATGAACAACGATTATTGTCATTCAAAAACGAATATTATCAACCAAAAATCAAATTTTACTTGTCTGATTTTTAAATTGTTCTTTTTTTTATATCGCATCTATGATCCGAATAACTCATTGTAAAATATTATTTTCGAGTGTATATATTATGTGCGTGGTTTCATTTAGTAACACAATGTTGAAATGACTCTGTATTGGTTGGCTCGAATGGTATCTAGAAATCTTTCAGTCGATCAACTGTGCGAATAACATCATCTGAGAATAGTGTTGTGAGTTCGTGGATACTGTCTCGCATTCCGTAGTAAGTTTGCGTGATAGTCTAACGAATTATAATTGTTTTGATATTAAAATTATAACCGCAAAATCTTGACTTCATAGTTATTTTTGATCTGACATATCTCCGCCTACGCCCACGATACTTAGCTGTAATTAGCTATGAAAGATTATAACAAAAATACACCGTGTCTACCGTTAAGTATATTATCGCAGCATATTATTAGCCTATAGCCGATGAGAGCAATTTGCTGGCCTACATATTTTTAAATTTCGACACTTGAAAGGCAATCATATCTAAGCGACATTCAACAAACTTTTTAATAGAGCGATTCAAAGTTTTGATTATCATTAGAAAGTTCATAATAATTTAACTATTGATTTTATAATTTTTTGTCGAATTATATAAAAAAAAACCTAGATCAAACGACGCAGAAAAATCTGGCGCATCCAAATAATTATATGATTGTGTCGCTTAGAATGTTTGGTATATTTGTCGCTTATAATTCCCTTTCAAACGACGATTTGATGTAGAGTTGTGTCCGTACCGTGTCCCTGTGTTCTATCTCCCTGCGCAGCGCGTGTTCTGCGGCGGCGGCCTCCTCTAGCCTCTTGTCGCGTTGCTTCACTCGCTCCTCGAACTTTATCAGAACGCCCGCCAGCTCGCTGTTTTTTGCTTGTCTGCGAAATAAAAGTGATAACGGACATTTAAAACATGTTTGAGAATAGTTGAATGTAGCCAGTTAGTGTAATTACTGGACATAATAAGACTTAACATCTCGTGTCTCAGGACGACGTGCGCAGTGAAATACCAAACAATACTTTGTGATTCGAGGTGTTGGTGTTTCTACTGTTTATGGGTGGTCGTATCGCTTACCATCAGGTGAACGGTAAGCTCGTCTCGTCATTCAAAGCAATAAAAAACAAAGTTATTTATCGATGTTATACACAGATCTGTTACATACATAAACGCACGTCATTATCAGAAAATGATTATCGTCATATTGATAACTAGCGACGCGTTCCGGCTTCGTTTCTGTAACCATGCATCAGGGCCTCAAACTATACCATTACTCGCGGCTTCCCCCGCCGACATTGTCTGCGGGATTAAAATCCATCTCTACGTCCTTCTTGGGGCCTCAATGTAGCACATATATTTAAAAAAGAAAAAATATACACATGTTGCCTGACTTGGAAATCGAAAACTCAAAAGATATACAAATTATGGGGCATTAGAATATAGTAAATATACCTGTTGTTCTAATTTCTTTTGTAGCGCTTTATTTTCAGCTTCCGCGACTCGCAATCTCTCCTCCGCCTCTTTTTCGCGCGCTTTCATTTCGTTCTCAATATTCTGAAAAAACAAAGGAATGTTATACAAAATTCATTAAAAAAAAAACATTATTTTTTTAAAGTCTGTTTAATGCGACCAGTTACAGAAAGTTACCTTACTTATTTGTAATCAGTATAGCTAAAGAAAAAATACTAGTAATGTATGTAAAAAAAATTTTTTTACGCAGTTACCTTTTATGAAGGCGGTTAAAACAACCATTTAAAGAATTTTGTTAAACATTCTTAATTTAATAAAAAAAAACGCGTGAATTGCAATGATTTGAAAAAAAAAAACATTATTTGCATAAAATATATATTTTTTTTCAATTTTTTTACTTACAGTCAGTTGCGCCCTAAACTCTTTGTGTAAATTCTCCTTCTGGTTCTCCTTGTCGAGCCTCTCCGCCGCCAGTTTCGCTCGAAACCCACGTAAAGTCGTTTCGGCATCTTCCAATTGCTTGTGTTGTTCTTCTATCGTCTTTTTATGTCTATAAAAAATAAGAATTAATTGGTAATGGTCACATCTTTTTTTTTATTAATTTTATTCATTAAAATACTTTAATGTTTTAAAAGAATAGTGGCAGTAGTAACATCTTATTTATGTTAAAAAAATAAAACCAGTATTTACAAAATATTATATTATTTGATATTAAAAAAATATTATTTACTAAAATTTATTCAATATTATGTTGGAAAATGAAAAATAAAAAACCAAAAAGACATGTTTTGCATCGGCCGGGAATCGAACCCGGGCCGCCCGCGTGGCAGGCGAGCATTCTACCACTGAACCACCGATGCTTATGTTTATATTGACTAATTTGCACTTCATATAAACTATCTAAATAATATTTTAAACATCAACAACACAAATGTGAAAGTGATTATGTATTATTTCGCATTAAGGTATTAACTATTAAAATAGTATTTAAAGCAATAAAATTGTTTCAAATGCGAATATTGCCAGGAATACGCAAGATTTCTTGTTAAACTAGTGACTTGATAATACCTTTCACTCTGCATCTGAGTGGAGTATAAAACGTCTTGCTGTGAGGAGTTGGTCGCCTGCAGCATCGCGAGTGCGTGCTGAAGGGACGCCATGTGTTCGCTCGCACCCTAAAAATATCTCACTTAAGTATTGAACACAAATATAGTACTCTTTTTTGTTAACAATACCGACTGACTGGTATAAAATATTCGATGGCTTCTGAGTAAACTATCATATCTGAAAAAAGGGATATTCACTTTTTAACGTCTCGTTATCTTGTTTCTGAATACCGAAAATGGCGAAAAGTCACGAATACAAAACCTCGGCTCAATGATGAATCCCGGTTTTTAAAAGTTGAAGTGGAATTAAAAATGATCACGCATTATTCCCGAAGGGGTATGCAGACGCGCAACCAGGGCACCCACTTTTCGCCAAGTGCGTTCCGTGGTGGCGACCATGGCTACCATCGCCTATCGCCATATCGGGCACAAATTCCACACTCCGGGCTGGTACTGAGCAGAAAGATCCTAATATGACTGCCCGACCCGGGATTCAAACCCAGAACCTCAGAACCCTACCGTATCGAGCACGTAGTACAACTACGCCACCGAGGCAGTGAGTCAGTGAAGATATTAATTATCTTGCAATAATTACCTGCAAAGCGACCGTGTGTGAATGCAGTCTCTGTTCCAGACAGGTCATCTTGTATCCGTAGAGCTCCATTACACTCGACGTCGCGATGTCAGATATCTGTACAAATAGCATCGCGTTGTCATTAGGAAAGTAAAGAGTGTTTCCTGGGTTAATATGGTTTTTCACATGTTATACATGTTTCCAAATAAAATGTTACAAATTATTTTGTTTGTTCATAAAAGTCAGACCTTAGAGGGAAGCGAGCCGGGAACCGTCCAGCGCCTCTCGCTTACAGGGACCTTGAACGGTGCCTTGGAGGACTTTTACGATCTTACCGATAAAACAGTTAAAACCGGGGAACTTTTTTCACCACGAGCCCGCGCCCGCGCCCGCGCCCGCGCCGCAACACTCCCCCGCGCCGCACCAGTACCACTGACCTTCCCGTCCCGCAGCGCGTCAGCCAGCGCGTGCAGCAGCTGGTCGAGCGCGCGCTCCCGCGCCGGCGCCACGCGCGCCTCGCCCGCGCCGCACCACGAGCCCGCGCCCGCGCCCGCGCCCGCGCCGCAACACTCCCCCGCGCCGCACCAGTACCACTGACCTTCCCGTCCCGCAGCGCGTCAGCCAGCGCGTGCAGCAGCTGGTCGAGCGCGCGCTCCCGCGCCGGC
>NW_023592250.1:0-10034 GCF_014839805.1 Manduca sexta | reverse complement strand
TTACCCACTAAAATCATGTCTCTATGTCTAATATAACCAGTGTATAACAGTGGATTTCAATAAACGATAACATCAGATTAATCACAGAAATAAGTCGTTTGTAAGCATGTCAACCAAACTCTATTCTCATTGGTCCATTTTTAGGATCAATCCAAAGATAAGGATTGGGATCGTTCATTGAAACCGATTGTTGTGAATAAAATAAATGGTTTTAATTAAATGTAAGATATACATTGCGCACTTTGTTGCGGTTTACAGTCACTGTTTTATACAAACACAGTATTGTGTTATGATTTTAGTTAACAATGAAAATATGATAATAAAAATGTATTATGTTAAAGTGTAGTTTATTTTGCTCTATTTTATTTTCATTTCTATAAACTCGCCCTTTATCATATGATGGGATGGAAATCGGTATACACAAGATGGAAAGTCCTAAGTCAAAGTATCTCTTATGGCATTGATTCCCGAAATGGTCCAGGGGAGATAAGACGGGGGTCTATGTTGGCGTGACCAAAAAATGGGGGTTCGTAATTCGTAAGCGGGGGTCCACGAAAATTCATCTGGTGTGATAGTAAAGAGCTAAAATGTTAGCTAGACTTGGCCTATTAGACAGATAATATTGATAGAGGGCGTAAGGCACGGTGACCCCAACATCATTGTCCAGTCGCCCCCCGAAGGCTGGGCTAGTGGTAATAACTTTCTCCGTAAATCCAAAAAAGGTCCACTGGAACCACCAAATTTTAAAAGTGGTCTAAGAAAAAATAGTTTGGGAACCTCTGTCTTAAGAAAAAAAGGCATAACTGTCAAGTGCATATTTCTATCTTACATAATATATGACGGACGCGGTATGTAAGGTCTTTCTGAAACTGGATATACACAGGCCGATCCCGGAACGTGACACTTACGTGGGCCACTAAGGCGGGTCTTATACCTAAAGGCGTAGTAGTAGTCACCTATGACGTTATACAAATAGACGCGTCATAGACTAACAAAATTGCACATAAAAACAGCGCAGTATTTACCATAGTCACACACCTTTTTTTTTTTTTGGTTTCGCGGAGAAAGACCCTTATTACTACCGCCCAGCCTTCGTGGGGGGCGACTGAGCGGTTATGCTGGGGTAACCGTGCCTTACGGCCCGGCGTTGAGCCGCCCGGATTTGATGACGACCTTCGGGCGACCGCCAGGCCGAGACCCTAACCCGAGTACAACTAGCCTATGCACCGCCTACCAGCTAAAACTCCGCGGTGGCCCTCTTCGGCGCATTAGGGACGACTGCGGGCTTCCTCTGACGGAAGTGTCTAAGTATTCGTCCGCAGCCGCCCCTGCGCGGTGCCGCCTTGCGGCCCGTCTCCTATGGGGGAGGGAGCTCAGAAGCCCCCACGCACCGAAGGACGCCCTCGGCGTCTACGGCAGCATGAGGCCAACTACACACTGCCGTCCATCCCGGGGGTCAACCGAAAAATGTGCAAGGATGCACAAAAATGCACTACGGCGGACAGCCCCCTGCTGCCCGCCGACGACCCCCTTCGTGGCCCCTATTAGTCGCCTCTTACGACAGGCAGGGGATAACGTGGTGGAATTCTTCAAACGCCCCTATTCCACAGGGCGGGTAGTCACACACCTGTACAGCCCTAGTAGCTCGCATTGATACGGCCCGAGTGAGCCCGAGGGCCCGAGTAGGCCCCAGCGTCAACCGCCCCGTCGCCATGACAGTCGATTAAAATGCATCTATTATTTAAAAAATAAGTTACATAGTGTATACTTATTACTAACGTATGAAATGAAACGTTTTTTACATTCACAGTTGGAGTATAATTTGTATTTATAAAAATACAAAAAGTTAGTAAGTCTACTAGCCGCGACAGTGGTTGGAAGTTGACTAAGTGAATGTCGGGCAATTACCTTGCTTTCGTCTTGCCAGTAGAAAGAAAGTTCCTAATAGAGTCTGAAGTCTTCGTAACCATATCAGTATGGTAAAAAAAGCCGGTAAAAAACCCAAATCGTACTTTTTATTTTATACATTAAGGTTAATTTTGTATGACTCTTTCTTGGAAGTAGAAGTCAAAACCGCTTGATAGATAAGATTTTTGACACTTTCCAAGTATAACATACGCTACGATATATTCCAAAAATATACAACGGTACTCTTATTTCCGCAGAATTTACGTCAAACCAAGTGTATTTATTAATATATTTTTATTTTGTTTTATTGAGGAAAAACAAACAGTTGTACATTAAATACGATAAGCACACACATAGGTACATAGAATTTTATAAACATACAACCTACTACGTTCTTCACAGAGCATAAACTTAGTATAATTTCCAGGTACGAGCGATTAATTTATAATACAAAAAAGATGAAAAGCTATGAAAAAAAAGAAAGTCAGAAGTCACAAATTAAACTATAATACCTACTGATCAAAATCTAGCATCATAATAAACATGTTTTTTCGAAACTCATAGTGAGATGGGGCAAACAAATCCAATTCAAAAAAGAATTTGTTATATGTTTTGACAAGGCGACGAAGAGGTGTACGAATGAGCCGCCCCTGCGCGGTGCCGCCTTGCGGCCCGTCTCCTATTGGGCTCAGAAACCCCCGCGCACCGAAGGACCTCGGCGTCTACGGCAGCGTGAGGCCAACTACACACTGCCGTCCATCCCGGGGAAAATTTACTACCTACCCACATTTTAAGATAATTGTATGATGCGCGAATTTCTGAGTTCCCAACTACTAAATAATGTAAGCTTGGTAATTTTATATATTAGAAGCGGATAAGTAGTGGACACTAAAAATAGAAGCAATTTGAGGAGTTTACGTTATAAATAATTCAAGTCCGTAATCGACAATGGCTGTCCTATTGTAATGGACTATCCTTATGTATTTTAAATTGCGGGTATATCTATAAATTACGGTATGACACGGCTTTGAGGATTTCGGATTCGCATCTTGGGGAACGTGATGGTGGTGCAGCCGTGTATTTTTTGATTAAAGAAGGAAAATTTTTGTTTATTAGACAGTTTCAATGAAATGATATGATTTATTTTACCCCGTAAATTATTATACATTATTTAGATTTCGTCGATATTAACTATACCACCAGGGCCCTTATTCTGTATGACAGTGTAAACGAGTAACGCGGCCGTGTCATGTTATCTTCGAGAAATGTGTGTGGAATGGTATTTTATAAGCCAAATTTCTATAGTCCTAAACATGATGCGTTGTGTTACGTGCTTGTTACGCACTGTTAAAATAACGTGCGGGATAGAGAATAAGGCCCCAGTTCGGAAAGCAGTTTTCACCAGAGAAGAACAGGTAAGAAACTTTGGCGTTGCTCTATTTAAAATCAATTTAATGTATAGACTACAGTACACGATAAAGAGAAGAAAAAAATATGTTTATTTTATATAGTGGTTTAGATCAGTTCATTTATATGTTCGCAAAATAAGGAATAAATTAATTTTAAATTTCCACACGAGTGCAATGACATAGTTCTAGTATTTTTTTTATCGCGTGCATAACGCGGTTGAGGTTGGTTGCGTCGTCGCCATGCCTTGTCTCTGGATCGCTCGGAGTTGCGAGCGCGGCCCCGAACGTATCGTGCGTGTCCGTTATTTTTGAATTTGGACGTTGCCTAATTTCGTTGTTGACTGTAAGCTAGTACAAGATAGTGATCGTCGGCGTAGATCATCTAGCACCGAGAAAGAGGCTCTGGTGAGTTGGCTTTGACGTATTATTCTAACCTAAAACTGGATTTTCGTTATTTATTTTTCTCGCTTTGCCCGTTCCATTCTGTTCAAAACACTGATATTGACTGATGTACTCGTTATCTATACTATTATATAAAGCTGAAGAGTTTGTTTGTTTGTTTGTTTGTTTGAACGCGCTAATCTCAGAAACTACCGGTCCAAACTGAAAAATTCTTTTTGCCTTGGATAGCCCTTTGGTCGTGGAGTGCTATAGGCTATATATCATCACGCTATACCCAATAGGAGCGGGGCAGTAATGGCTAATCTCAGGAACTACCGGTCCAAACTGAAAAATTCTTTTTGCGTTGGATAGCCCTTTATTCGTGGAGTACTATAGGCTATATATCATCACGCTATACCCAATAGGAGCGGGGCAGTAATGGCTAATCTCAGGAACTACCGGTCCAAACTGAAAAATTCTTTTTGCGTTGGATAGCCCTTTATTCGTGGAGTGCTATAGGCTATATATCATCACGCTATACCCAATAGGAGCGGAGCAGTAATGGCTAATCTCAGGAACTACCGGTTTCAACTGAAAAATTCGTTTTGTGTTGGATAGCCCTTTATTTGTGGACCACTATAAGCTATATATCATCACGCTATGACCAATAGGAGCGGAGCAGTAATGGCTAATCTCAGGAACTACCGGTCCAAACTGAAAAATTCTTTTTGCGTTGGATAGCCCTTTGTTCGTGGAGAGCTATAGGCTATATATTATCACGCTATATTCAATAGGAGCGGAGCAGTAATGGCTAATCTCAGGAACTACCGATTCGAACTGAAAAATATTTTTGTGTTGAATAGTCCTTTGTTTGTGGAGTGCTCAAAGTTATATATCATAACGCTATGACCAATAGGAGCGGAGCAGTAATGGCTTATCTCAGGAACTACCGCTTTCAACTGAAAAAATCTTTTTGTGTTGGATAGCCCTTTGTTCCTGGAGTGCTATAGGCTATATATCATCATGCTATGACCAATAGGAGCGGAGCAGTAATGAAACATGTTGCAAAAACGGGGAAAATTATGAGTTTTGAGAGCTTCCGTTGCCTGCGCTGCGTAAACGGTTAAAGTTATGCAACAATGATGTATGACGGGATTGTTTCACTTAAAAAGTTCTAAATAATATAACAAAGTCTCCCGCTGCATCTGTCTACCTGAATGTGTTAAACTCAAAAACTACCCAACGTATTAAGATGAAATTTGGTATGGAGACAGTTTGAGACCCTGGGAAGAACATAGGCTCCCGGGAAACTACTATTTTTATAACGGAAAACTTTAGCCTGAATAACTTTATAACGCGGGCGGAGCCGCGAGCAAAAGCTAGTCTATTATATCTATCTATTTATTTAATTTAGTTTCAGGCAAAAGCAGTTTAGTGTTCCCAGAGACTCGACGATATCTCTCAAAGTTATAAAATTCTACCGGAGTTGCAGTGGCGGCAAAGGGTCCATATAACCCGATTCCTGCCGACTTTCCTTTCATAATTGATGTAAACTCTAATTATCATTAGAACAATTTACAGGTCGAATTTATGCATATTAGCTAACTATATGGTGTGTCGGGTTACCTTTCCGAAATCTTCAACCTTCGGGGTCAGTCGCCTTGAGGAAACCGGTCCGCCAAGCTGGTCTAATTTGGCAAGGGTGCAGCGAATTAATTGATGAGAAACATGTAAACACAGAGAACATACTACTAGTCTGTAAGAGCCATCGTGACGTTTACTTTTACGTTAACTTGTATCTCGTCAAATTGTATGTACTTACAAAAACTCTAGACTAGTCAGTTTCAAATTATTATATCCTAGAGCTGTTTCAGGCGTCGAACTGACCCTCCATTTTCATAGTAGTGTAGGATTTTTCGGCAACAAGTTAAAAGATTTGCGCAGCGCCTTATAGTAAAATGCATTTAATATAGCATATTAGGTGGTGAAAGCGGGGATAGCCTAGTTGGGTGTGGAACGGACTGCCGAGACGAATGTCCGCAGGTTCAGATCCCAAGGGCATACACATCTGACTTATCTAAAATCACTTGCTTTAACGGTGAAGGAAAACATCGTGAGGAAACCTGCATGAGAAATTCTCTATAGGAATTTTGAGAATGTGTGAAGTCTACCAACCCGCAATAGGCCAGCGTGGTAGATTAAGACCTAATTAATCCCTCTCAGTAGTAGAGGAGGCCTGAGCCCAACAGTGGGACAGAATATTATACAGGGCTGCTATTATTATTATTATAGGTGGTTGCTATTCAAAGAGATTCAAAGGTTACGCTAAAGTATAGGTGTAGGTGGATTTGTATTGCGAATAACCGCAACCTTTACGCTGAATGCCTATTTAGAAATATTGTGGCAATTCTCCTTAAGTTCATTAAAGTTAATTAAATATTTTTAAGCTTATATTTCGATTTATGCAAACATTTAATAACGCGAATATAGATGATGCATAAACAACTCTAAGGAGTAATAATCTGTTCGTTCTATTTTACGTTTTTTTAACTTTTTCCAGGGATATCTTACTCCATAAAGCCAATTTAAATAATTCTTCTTGCGTTCGATTTCTTATAGCTCCGAGAAGGTCCTATTTTAATTTCATTGGAAATAGACTAGACTAATGATACAGAGGGAACTCAATATTAAATAAGATTTTGATGATTTTTTGTAAGTTCAATATAACTTTAAAATACAATCATTAAAAATATTGGTTTTTGATTTTGAACATTGAAAGATGCAGCAGGAAACTCCTCAAAATTAAATAGGATTAAATTATTATTTTTGTATTGGGTTCAGTTAGATGAGGTTTATAACTTACAAAGGCGCCAAAAAATCCTTTTAACAAAAAGAAACTGAGTCCTAAAAACACTACAATCCAAAAAAAATATTGAACTTAATATACACGATAAAAAGAAATTATTAAAACACAAGCTATTTACATTTTATTTTTTATTGCTTTGAATGACGAGACGAGCTTGCCGTTAGTCTGATGGTAAGCGATACGACCGCCCATAAACAATAGAAACACCATCCAACACCTTGAATTACAAAATATTGTTTGGTATTCCATTGCGCTCGCCATCCTGAGACCTGAGATGTTAAGTCTAATTATGTCCGGTAGTTACACTGGTTACAATGTCCTTCAAACTGGAACACAACAGCGACTAAACACTGCTGCTTGGTAGTAGAAATACATTCCGGTAGTACTTACCCAGGCGGACTCTCACATATGACAAACTTACACTTAGAGTAACAGTAAATATACATAAATATATAGGTAGATAAATATGCCCTTAGCTTAAACTCCAAAGGCGAGGTTCCCACGACACTAAAACAGCCAAACTTCAAGGGTCATAAATAACAAAATGACTAACCCGAAATTGATATAAATATATAGCTCCCCGGAGTTCCAAACTATTTCACAGTCCCGCTGCGCATCGACGATTACTGAGAACCATTATGAATACCGAGACCACCTGAAAGGGATTCGTTTTCCCTCGGTGTAGATATTTTCTCATACATTTCAATTTACCCCAGTCGTTCGTAAGAATTCGCTGAGGGCGGACGTTCGTTCTCGCGCGCGCTCTCACCAAAACAGTGGTGAAAATATACAATAGTTTTGTGTGAAACTCAAGTGATTTATCGTGTTAATAACAATTATTATCGGATTTTGTTTACGGTGAGTAAAATAACATTGATCTTTTACGATATTTCATTAATATATTATGTAAATCTTACCTGTTGCACGGATTTATTTCGGCTGATGCTAAACAGATTTGAGCCGAATTGGCTGTTTGTTATAACACACTATTAGCAACGGATAATTATGGTTATTAGCAATAACGTTATTTATTTTAATTTATGGTCCTTATGTACACAATTTTGTTTTTATTTTTTATCCTTTGATGTGCGGTCACGGTCATTGATTTTCTGGTCTCATTATTTTTACAGCATTATTTATACACGTGTTTGTTAATTTAAGCAAATTTGTTTTGTATTAACTTTATTTACAAAAATACACACGTATTTTAAATATCTTTCTTTACTTTAGTTTTTAGGTAAATAAAAATAGAAGTCTATTTTACCTGTGTATTTTATTACAGCGTTTTTACTTTGTCGTTTTTTTTTATAAGTTCTCCATTATCTCGCTCCACATATCGTATCCGACGGAGCGTATATAATGTCGATGAAAATATCTCACAAACTTGTCATTTCTCGTTTCGGATACGATCGGATAAAAGTAAAATATGCGGATATTACCTTTAGCTATTGGAGCATCGTGTTTTTGAAGTTTTCCGAAAGAGAACCCGTCACAACATATAGGTACTAATATGCATAAGTGCTGTCTGCAAATCGTTCTAATGTTAATTAGATTCTACATGAATACTGCATAAAAGGAAGTCGACAGGAATTGGGTTATATGGACCTTCACCACTGGTACCTATGTATATAGTCTATAGGTTGATTATTTAATGTGGGGAATATCTCACCACATATCAACAGTAGATTATCATATGAAACCTGTTCTAATAGCACGTAGAATAAAAAAGGTTTCATTAATCAGAAATCATTCTGATCGAAACCAAAAATTGTATGTTAAAATTGTCTTCAAGATGTTTCAAATCGTTAGGAATCTACTGCTTCAGAATGTTATATCACAATAACGAGATATATAGCAAATAATTTATGAAATTAGTATATTAATATCTAGTGCATTCCATCATGTCTTAAAATATAAATAAATTTGTACTTACCCATTTTTGCAAACAATTCTTTTAGGACTTGTTAATTCTGCCTTTCTAATTAAAATAACCATATCTATACAAAGTATTTTATAAATATACGGGCACCATTGGAATATATAAGCTACGTAATTAAACTATCTAATGATTTCATGTTTACGCGAATGTTAAATATTAAAATTAAACTATTTTTTATTAAAATAGTTTTTCTCGACCTTTCCAAGACTTTGTAGCCTTCGTGGTCAGGGGAGGGAATCTAACGCCACTAAAATATCAAAACCGCGATAAAATCCGAAAAATAGTTTTATTTTAATATTAAACTATTTAGATACAATTAACATAATTGATATTTCGATATATTTACATTAATTTTAATATTGATGGAATGCATTTCATTACTCAGCGCTTCGCATTGACTAGAAAGCGAAATATAAAAGTAAAAAGAACGCTACACAATCTTCATACCATTTATTTTTAAAGTTACCCATCTAATTAAATATGAGAAATTCTTTCTTTATATTTGAATAGTCAATATGGCCGTCTCAGAGTTTCCACGTCGTTCCATCAGACAATTGGAAAGATAAAGGAAGATCTGGCTGCATTTATTTCCATTGCAGTAAGTCAGCGTCGAAGACTGTTCCAGAAGGTTCTTTTTTGGATTTGTTAGTTAGTGGGCCCTATTTCGTGTATGGGGGAGAATCCATCTTTTTGCAATTATGAGTGTTTTATAAGAAGGGCAGCTTCGATAGCCGTGTAGGTAAGAGAGTAAAAAAATCCTTTATTTACCTACACGGCTATTAAAGCTGTCCTTCGATTGATTGCCCGTAATTGCAAATAGATGGATATATCCCCTTAATAGGAATATTGCCTTGTAGGATTTTTAATACTTTACTGGTGGTAGGTCTCTCATATGTGAGATTCCGCCTGGGTAGGTATCACCGCAAAGTCTATTTCTGCCACCAAGCAGCAGTGTGCAGTCACTGTTGAGTTCTAGTTTGAAGGACATTGTAGCCAGTGTAACTACTGGACATAATAAGACTTAACATCTAATGTATCAAGGTGGCGAGCGCAGTGGAATACCAAACAATACTTTGTAATTCAAGGTGTGGGATGGTGTTTCTACTGTTTATGTCGTTCAAGCAATAAAAACGAAAAACCTTCGTATTGTTATGAAATAGATTATAATTGATATTTTTAGTTACTTGTGTATATTATACGCTATTAAAATAGGCATTAGATATATATTTAAAGCGAATTTCTCCAAAAATGTTATTCATAATCTAAAGCCGTGAGCCCGTGTGGGACTTAAGCTTATAGAATGAATTTTAAAAATCCTCTCTATGTCATCTGCATTGTATAAGGAACCCATTCGCATGGTTCTTGAGTCACTGGTTCAGGCTTTCACGGGCACGTATACTGACCCTACTGGACCTGTTAAGTGTAGTTCTAAATGCTAACTTTATAACTTATACTCTGTAGCAGAGGCGGTTTTACCTATTGTGCAGGGTGTGCGTTGCACACGGACGAAGTGTGTTAGGGGCGCCAGACA
>NW_023592249.1:0-28646 GCF_014839805.1 Manduca sexta | reverse complement strand
AGAGATAGTAGGTGCAGAGCAAATTTAATTATCATTTTGATTGCCAGGTCGTAACCAAAAGCTATGTTTCGATTTGAAAATCTATGTTACCGCAATTGCAATAGGTATTATTACTTGTGGGAGTTGACGAAGAGTTGATGCCACCTATGCTGACCTCTTTCGGAATAAAAAGGCGCGAAATGGCTTCTATGCTATATTGCTATTTAAACGACTGGAGGAGGTTATCAATTTGATGTGAATGTTTTTTTTATAATAATATTTACGACTTCTTGCGACATTTATCATCGACTTTTTATTGGGATTCAGCAAAGGCTTCGCTGCATCTGATATTAAACGAAGTAAATCCCAAAGAATGTACCGATTGGCATTTACAATCATCACGAGACTTCAGACAAAATTGCTTCATGCTTTGCTTGAAGGACCCTAAGTTCGAAGGAGGGAAGATGAATGCTGGCAAACCATTCCACAGCCTCATAGTACGGCACAGATATGAGTTTGAGAAACTTTTGATTCGCGCCGAGATGGAAGATGCTACCAAGCTGTAGTTCCTGGTAGGCCTCTCATATTATGTTAGAGGCCACCTGGGTGGTACCACCACACATGTCTATTTCTGCCGCCAAGCAGCAGTGTGTATAGTCACTGTTGTGTTCCGGTTTCAAGGACATTATAGCCAGTGTAACAACTAGATATAATAAGACTTAACGTCTCATGTCTTAAGATGGCGAGCGTAGTGGAATACCAAAAAATACTTTGTAATTCAAAGTGTTGGAGTTTCTACTGTTTATGGGCGGTCGTATCGCTTACCATAGGGCGAATAACAAGCTCGTCTCGTCATTTAAAGCAATAATTAAAAAGTTCCGCATTCCGGCACATGTGGTTCTGGAAAGGAGAGAATGGAATAAAACTGAATAATTCTTCAGAGCACTCACCATGATACAGACATGCAATCGATGATTACAATAATTACATTATCACAATATGTAAATAATCTTTAGCCCACCCACATATAGGTAAATACATGATAATTAAATTCAAATATATATGTCGCATCCTAATACAGTGGTACAAGGTTGCCAGTCCATTGTCCAGTTACCATATTAGTACGCGGCTAGACATAATAATATCTTCTGTTTTGGACTTCCTACTGGTCATAGACAAACTTATTTTAATAATAATAATAATATCAGCCCTGAATTATATACTCGCCCACTGCTGAGCACGGGCCTCCTCTACTGGGAGGGATTAGGCCTTAGTCCACCACGCTGGCCTAGTGCAGATTTAGACTTCACACACCTTCGAAATTCCTATACAGAACTTCTCAGATGTGCAGGTTTCCTCTCACGATGTTTTCCTTCACCGTTAAAGCGAACGATAAATTCACAAAGATTACACACATGATTTTTAGAAAAGTCTGAGGTGTGTGCCCTTAGGATTTGAACCTGCGGACATTCGTCTCGGCAGTCCGTTCCACGCCCAAGAAGGCTATCGCCGCTTTTTTTTTTTTTATTTTTATTTTTTACCTCTAAATTTGATCCCTAATCGGCGTATTTGGTAATCAATGCTTCGTCACTTTGTCCCTAACATTTAGTTTCACAAAACATTTATAAGGATTAATGATTAACATGGATATTCAACTTTGAATATACTACATTTTATCAAAATTAATCGCTAGAATATTAATAAAAACAAAATAGGAATGACATCAAAGCTAAAATGTATAAATTGTATAAAACGCTACACAAGTGTTTAAGAAAAAGACATATTGTGACTACAAATGCAATCAAACTTAAACGGTGTAGTTAGTTGGGTGTAGTTACAATGGCGACGGGTCCTTATAACCGATTCTTGCCAGCTTCTCTTTCATACTTCTTGTGATGTCTAATTATCATTAGAACGATTTGCATCGCATTTATACATATTAGTACCTATATGTTGTTTTTGGTTCCTTTTAGAAAATTCCATTGGTGTAAAATAAATAAAATAAAATGCTTAATTCATCACGTAGGCGAATATGGTTAACCTTATGATAAATCAATGTATGTGAGAATATTTAATTATTATTTAAATAAAATCGCTTATATGTAGTTAAATTATTCATGTCTAGATCGTGCGTCGAACTCCGCAAATAGCAAACTTCTAATTTGTTTAAGAAAAATTAAATTTATGTTGTACATAATGATTTCTTATGTTTACGCGAATGTTAGACATTAAAATTAAACTATATTTCGGGTCGTAGATATTGTGACTGACTTTACGAATGACCAACACCTCAGCCCCCTTCCCGGCGACCACGAAGGAAGGAATTTAAATATAAAACCGCGATGAAATCCGAAAAATAGTTTAATTATAATTTATATCGTGCATTTAAATAAAAACTATACTGATCTTACTTCCACTTATTAAAATCTATGAACGAAACAAGAAAACCAATTCAAAAATGTCTTCAAATATAACGTCACGCGACTGTCGAATGCACCATCAAACTACTACGTGTTAGAAGTTCTGAACGTACGGATTGTGCCTCGGGCAGGTACCGACTTTATACTCCGAGCTAAATTTATACTACAGATTAAGAGGGAATTGGACCTACGCTTTTACTTATTTAGGTTTTGAAATTTCATGTTATAATGACTATAAGGATAACAAGAAGTTCGATTACTCCCATACGCATCCATGTTTGATAACAAAAATAATTGTTCCAACCAAACATCTCCATAAAATTTCATATTTTCATAAACATTTATGTAAGAGGAAAATACTTACGCGTATGTCAAACTATTATTTCCGTAAAGAGTACAAAGTAAAATCCACGTCGAAGTAGCGAACCATCAAAACGGTACGTGCTGAGCGAAGTTCCGAAGCCATTCCGTCGACTGCGAGGTGAAATACTGTACCAGCCTTAGAACTTGGGAAACATTATTTTCTGAACTTATGTTAAATGTAAACGAACGTGTGTTTAAATTTCTCTACAAATGCAAAGGTTTTCAGTAAAATTAAGGTGTTAATGGTATTTCTTCTGTTTATGGGCGATCGTATCGCTTACCGTCAGGCGAACAGCAAACTCATCTCGTCATACAAAGAAAGAAAAAAAATCGTCTTATTTAATAATCATTATTTTATTTTTAATTTTGAGTACCTCGATGGCGTAGTTGTATTACGGCACGATTGCAGTGTCTTGGGTTCGATCCCTTGTTCGGGGAAAGCGTTATGCGGATTTTCTACCCAGTATCAGCCCGGAGTCTGGAATTTGTGATTTAACAGAATAATTTATTTTTCTGGTACATATAATATATTGTACTAAGTAACTCAATACAGCCAACTACTCTATTATTTATTGGTTTCAACAAGCATATATTATTTTTTTCCGTAGCAATATAATTTTTTTGTAATTCTCTAACAAAACCCTGTAGGAATCAAATCAAATCGGATCCGCCTACATTATTTCAAGAATAAATGAATATTTTATTCCGATTTCGATTATCGCGCATATTTTAACCAAATTTACTACAAAACTAAGGATAGAATTTCTTGAATATCATTAATAGTATTCAGATAATCCATTTTAATTTACAATATGAATAATTTATTCCAGGATCTGTAATCCGATGTCAGTGAGATTTCTTAATTAATCAAAGTATCTTCCTTCTTAGATTACCTTGACCTAATAATGAATAAATAGAACATTACAATATTTATTAATGAACTTGCTTTTGCTCGCGGCTTCGCCCGCGTGAAGGAGTTTTCGGGATAAAAGTCCACTGTATGATAAAAGTCTTGCTACATATTTTCCCGGTACTTATAGGTTCAAACTAATTTTATACCCATGGAGGTTGAATTTATCAAAATCCTATTTAAGCGAACGTCTTCATCATAGTAGCTCCAATCTTTAATTTCAGTTCAATCACTTGAAAAATCTAAGAAAATTTATACAAACTTTCATCCCTATTTTATCCCCTTAGGGGTAGAATTTGTCAAAATCCTTTCTTAGGGATGCCTACGTCATAGTAGCTTTATGCATGCAGTCTCAGCCCGATCGGTTTAAAATTGACAAAGTTTCATATAAACTTTCATCCCTATTTTATCCCCTTGGGGGTAGAATTAATCAAAATCCTTTCTTAGCGGATGCCTACGTCATAACATCTACCTGCATGCCAAATTTCAGCCCGATCCGTCCAGTGGTTTGGGCTGTGCGTTGATAGATCACTATGTCAGTCAGTCACCTTTGATTTATATATATTTAAATTTCAAAACACTAGTGGTCGTTGGCGATAGAAATTCGAGCGTCGAAATTTATATATTTATATCACATATCATACGTAATTTTTTCTGCACGTCTCTATACTTTAGTTATGTCAAATCTCACACTCCGTGCGCAATGTACTAAAAGGGGTACAAAGTTAGTTATTAATATACTAGCTTTTGCTCGCGGCTTCGCCCGCGTGAAGGAGTTGTCTGGGATTTTTTTCCTGACTTGATATGTATAGTTATATTATGACCAAATTACACAAAATCATTATAAATTGTAGCCTATGTGTTATTCTGAGGTATAACCAATATTACTGTAAAGTTTCACCCAAATTTGTTCAATAATTTTTTCATGCAAGAGGAACAAACAGACATATGGGTGTATATGGATCCTCACAAGCTTTCGCATTTATAATATTAGTAGGATAATATAGTTGTTCTATAATTCTTTTGATAGCAGAATTTGACCCTATACATAGTCATACATACGTAGAAATCCATTAAAGCTCTTACGGCCTCCGTCGACACAAGTTTCTTTAGAAATGTTTTGTTTCACAAAACTAATTTGGCGAGTTAAGAAGACACTGTATTAAGTAACTAAAACTACGTGATTACTTTAGGGTTGTCATGTAATTTAGCGTAGATTATGCTATAATTTATACAATAACAAAAAATACTTAAAACCAATTGAACCTTCCATTTTAAACGTTTTATTGTGATTGGTTGAAAGACTACCACGTGACTGACGCATCGGTCTCTCGACCAATCACAGACGTCCTTTAAACGATATAGACTTACGAGTCGTGTTGCTGGGACATTTTAAAGAGGTATTCGTTTTATCTCTGTACAATAATTATTGTTTGTTTAAAGTAAAAGCCTAAACTTTAAATGACGAGTAGTTACTAAGATAAAATTCCATTTAATAATTTCCTACATAAATAGAAGATAATCTTAGTTAATACATCCCTGAACGTGAACAAATGTGCCAAATGTAATTAAATAGGAAATTTCAACTTTATTTCAACTATCGTAAACATCATTTTCGGCTCAATTTACAGCACACCTGACAAACCATACAAATCCGGCTCCATATAAAAATGGACTATAATTTGATAGGTTTTAATATGATTTTTAAACAACAAACATTCGCACACGGCAACCCTCGTGTCTATAGCCCGCTAATTTCCGGCCCAATAGGTAATTTAGTCCAGGGATAATCTTATTATTTTCGCTTATTCGGCAGGCAAATCCGAAATCCGGCTTATTCCGGAGGTCAGATCACGTACCAAGATGAATTATATTGTTGTAGATAAAGTAAATACTTGCCCAAGTAGGGCCATTGAACAATACTGAGTGAGTGTTTGGTTAAATGGGAATCGATATTCGTGGTTTTGATTATAATGGTACTAAAGATCTCAATGGTGTATTGCATGATTATAATATTTCTTTTATTTTATAATACATCGTTCGTAACCGTCAATTAGTTAGTTATAATCCTATGTATTTAAATGCAAGCTGTGTTTACCGATAAATTAGTTTGTCACATTCGGTTTAACACTATTCTAAGCTGTAATATAACATAATATAATGATGTGAAAACCGTTGGTGGACCTAAGAAAATAAATAAATATAATGATAGTTACTTGTGGTCTCGTGTAGGATGGTGTGATATTTGAATTTTCAGAGTCTGAAATTTTTGCCGGTAAATGCCAACAAGATTGTATGCTATCGCATCTTGAATATGTTATGCTGGGCGGAATGTGAGCGCATTAGCTGTCTGACTTCGTAGTCGAGGCGTGAACATATCTAATAATTGCGAAATTAACGCAGAAACTGGCGGCGAACGGATTTCAACGCGGGTGAAATCGCGAGCAAAACTTATACTTATATTAATCAGGGTTTTATTAACAATTAATAATCTAGTTAATTACGCCTAGGTGGTAGTTTTATAACGGTACGATTGCAGTGTTGAGGTCTCGGGTACGATCCCCGTGTCGGGCAATGTTACATTGGGTTTTTCTATTCAATATCAGCCCGGAATTTGGAATTTGTGTGGTAAGGCGATAAGCTCACCCCTATGACAACATGGGACGGAATAGACGCGATGGGGAGTTGGTGCACCAGTTGCGCCTCTGCCTACCTTTTCAAGGATAATAAGTCATTATATGTGTATTGTATTGTATCAGCCTATAATGTCCCGATGTTGGGCAAACGCCTTCCCAAGATCCTTCCATGAATAACGATCCTGCGCTTTAGTGAACCAAAGTAATATAAATTTTGTCCTATTTTAAAACTATATGACATAGGGTAACTTACAAAGGTATGATTAAGGTCAGGGAGCCTAATTCCGTCTACGGGGGTATATCCGTATTTTTGCAATCACGGGTTCCTTTATTGAAGTACACATTTGATGGCCGTATAGGTAAATAAGGGATTTTTGACTTTTTTATATGGCTATCGAAGCTGTCCTTCGAATAGAACGACCAAAATTGCAAAAGACGGATTTGGACGGAATAGGGCCCCTTCAAACTTAAAACATTAAATCGGTAAAGCCTAACTAAGCCGTAATTAAAGCTCATACCCGGTTTGACTCTTCGAAAACGCGTCTGCGCAACCGGATATAGCTTGTGAGTGATTAATTTCCGGTATTTTACTAACGAACTGTTAACAGGATTTCGATACACAGAAATGACAGATGACTGATTTGAATCTTGTGGCGGTAAGGGGAAATCGCCTCGCCTTTGTATTTCAAAATGATTATACAGGGTCATTTTGATATTGCGTCAGTAATTGAAACCAGATACTACTTTACCTCTGCTAACATTGTGTCAAAAATAATCTATAAATAGCAAATATTTTCGACGAAAAACCCGGTTTTACTTTAACATTTTTTTTTTATCACTATGTTGTTTGAATATATAGCGTGTGTGTATTTCTGACTGAATGTATGATGTAGCCGATCCGACAAATTCCCTTCAAGTATTTGTGGCATTAGGGCATTTAAAATAAAAAGGTAAAAATTATTATTGATATTATTGATTTAAGCGGCGATAGCCTAGTTGGGTGGAACGGACTGCGAAGACGAATGTCCGCAGGTTCAAAAAAGGGCACACCTCTGACTTTTCTAAAATCATGTGTGTATTCTTTGTGAATTTATCGTTCGCTTTAACGGTGAAGGAAAACATCGTGAGGAAACCTGCACATTAGAGATGTTCTCTATAGGAATTTCGAAGGTGTGTGAAGTCTACCAATCCGCACTAGGCCAGCGTGGTGAACTAAGGCCTAATCCCTGTCTGAAGGCCCGTGCTCAGCAGAAGTATATAATACAGGGCTGATATTATTATTTTTATTGATATTTAGTTTGTTCGAATCTTACACTTTTTTATTTTACACATATGGTTCAAGTAACCTATTATAAAATTTATTTTTCCGATAAATACGTGGCTTATTAAGTAACGCAATGTCATAAAAACCCTGTATACAAATAACGTATTAAAATACTAAGAAGTTTTGATATTCCTTCAGGATTAATGTAAAACATTTTGAGTTCTAACATATCCTCATACTTATAAAATTCAAATTAATTTACCACAGAAACTTAACGGCCGTCTCAAAAATTATATCGTAGAACAATACTCAACAATCTTGGTACAACCGAGGAAAATGAGAATTTAAATTACTTAAAATGCATGCACCAAAATAGAAAACCATGTTAATAAACAGCCCCCACATAAATCTTCCAATATCCGCCATATTGCGAGTAAACAAGTATTCTACGATAGATTAAATTCTAAAATATATGAGTTTCAATCAACGTCTCACGTGGAACCATCACCGGGTGAACTTTAAAAATTTGAAATATTACTCGGCTACGGGATTGCGATACGGGTTAAGGTAAGAGCTGTAGCGGATTTTATTTTATTTAATAAAAATCCACACCTCTTAATAAAGCCTTTGACATCAGTTTAATCAAAGATCACGGCTTAATTCGCCTTCTAGAAACTAAAGTTGACATGCGATTCATTAACAGGTCTGTCAACTGACATGCTGGTCAAATCAAACTAGTTAATTTTTAGCAACTCAAATGGCACAACAAGAGATTTGACAACGTATTAGTTAATTGTTTTCGTTGATCAGCCTTTCAGAAACTAGGCGTAATGTACTAGAGTGACAATCTGATACACTTATCTTAACGCCAATAACGGTAAATTTTAGTATTGTTATTGATGGTTTATTAAATAAAATGAAGAAAAATTCCAGGGTGAACAGAGATATTGCGATAGCATTGTTACGAGCCGTGGAGAGAGAGGAAAAGGTGTGACGTTTTATCAAAACATCATTAGTGATGTGCTTATAATTTTTCTTTATATTGCATTTACAATAATCGCCTAAAAGTTATCTTTAATGAATTTGAATACTTGAACAGTAAACTATTTTTTTTATTGCTGTATAAAGCAAACGAGCTTACAACCCTCCTGCTGGTAAGTGGTTACCGTTGGACGCCAAACAGAGCCAGAGGCACAGCCAAGCCGCTGCTACAGTGAAAGACTTTTCGAAAGACCTGAATTTTATGGCATGAATAATCTGAATTTTGGACAGCTAACGAGCAGCGATGGTCGTCAGAATTATGCTGGCCTGCTTACTGGAGTTTAACGACTGAGTCTGGAAAATGATGTTTGGTACTGTGTGGTCGCGTTTAAAATATAACGTAAAGTTCGGTCTCAAAAATATATACTAATGGATATTTTCATTTAGTGTTATATTTACTTTGATTTATACCCAAAATTAATTATGAAATAAAAACTCAAAATCCTTTTACAACCATAAACGCTTGCTCTCTTTAATTCCGACATCGTGTAGAACCGGAGCGGGAATCTCATATCGGCGTGAAGCATCGATGGGCCGGGATCATCCCGGTTTTACGATGTCCGAGCGGGATATAGAACGAAAACCCGAAAATATTAGAATAATATCGGGAAATAATAAAATGAATTAAGTACGACTTCTGGTTATTACGACGTAATATCACCGGTCCCTTGGCCGTCGTTATAACCGGATTCTACTGTATTTTATATCCGCCCAGATAGCGAACACTGTAAGCTAGTTGTTAAAACCCACCATAGTGGCCCGCGTAAGTATCGCGTTTTGGGACCACCTTGTGTATATCCAATTCCAATAGGTCGGCATAAGTATGTCGACTGTCGAGGTAATGTCTCGTCAGTCGATATTCTATTGGACCTCCACTTACCATCAGGTGCAGTAATAACTTTGCTGTACCCATTAAAAATAGTTATGATACATTTTAACAAGTTACTACGCAGTTTATAATCGCAAAGAGAACCATACATTACCCATACAATCTAAATATCTATCCATTTGCAACACAACCACACATGCAATCTATGTTGTCTAATAATACACACGTCACAAACACCACACGCTTGTCTCGCATGTAGAACAAAGGGGAGTGGTATGGGCGCATACACGTGCCGGGGGAAACGGAATGAGGAACTAACTGATTACATCTGTGGTTGTTAGATAAACTAAAGCGCGGATACGATATGCGATCTCAGTCGTTGTCTTCGGATCGATCTTGTGGATAAACCTATCATAGTATTAGTATCCCGATAGAGCCCGTCCATTCGTCCTGCAGATAAAAATAGGTCGGGGTGATTTCTGTAGAATGTATAAACTGGTAATATAACCAAGTCTTCAGTTTGTCATATAAAATGTGAAGAAACTTTTGTCCAAACTAATATTATATCCTCAGCGTATATACTACTGACATATTCTGGGGTCATACTATTTACGGCTAAGTGTAGTGTAATGGGCCAGTATTTGCTTTATTTAATCCTCTGTTTGAGGTTGCGTCCGTGACGTGGTTGTGTAACGTGCGTGATATGAAACCATTGTAGTGTTGAGTTTAAGTCCCTTGTCGGTCAGTGATACTCGGTTTTACTGGTTAGTATCAATTAGCTTAGAGCCTGGAATCTAACAGCAGTAAAACAAAAACTAAAATATTTTGAACTTTATGAAAATAAACCCATACTATTTCCTTCATATAAACCATTATCCAATCAAAATATAATGTCGCATCACAAACTCACATACATTAAACCGCTTTATCCCAGCACGTGTCCCCATGACCCTCGCACGAACGCACGCCGCTGTCCCTTGCGACTACACAGAATGCGAGCCGCCCTCCCCGGGCTGGTGGCCGCGTCGAAACACCGGATAGATCACCGACCGGGGTGACAAGCGAATGACTTTAATAACGAATTTTGTACAAATCGAATGCAATATATTTATTCGCCCGGCCGTATGATGTGAGCGTTTACTGGTCCGAAAAAAATTAAGCGACCATGCTAAAGGCAACCCACTAACAGGTTAGGAACCTCGGCTCAGGACGATCACTGGGAGAGGATGAAACATTAGCGATTATGGATGCGCGTAGTAGTAGCGAACAAACAATCTAATCATTAACAGCAGCAATTTTTACCATATTTTTATCCATTTTTTATATATTGAAGCAGGTGTTATGTTTTACAAACTACACGAAATTTGGTGAGAGATTAGCGATACGTTAAGATTTTCTGGATTTAAACGCGTTTCCTTTTTCTTTAAACATAAATAGGAATTTTTCCTTATAGTGGTCAGAGCAGAAACAGAAGAGGCCCATAAATTTATTAAAACCAATTGTTACAATTAATACTCACCTACTTTGACTATATAAAACTGTAATGGTGTTATATATGTATAAATAATAAATAAACAGCATTGGGTCATACATTTGGACATTTGCTTGTTGATGCTACACAAACTGTCAAAATAAATGCTATAAACCGTGTCCTGTAATATCCGAACGCGTGACCACCCTACTCAGGTTAAATTATTCAGCGGACCGTCCTGCGATCGCCTAGCCACAGCCGCAGTGGCGTTTGCTGTTCAGCAATGCTCGTAAAGGGTTCACGAGCCAAATTATGTACGTGACATTTCTATATGACATTCCTGTCGCTTGGTGGAAATTGTCTTATCACTACATAGTATAAAACAAAGTCGCTTTCTCTGTCCCTATGTCCCTTTGTATGCTTAAATCTTTAAAACTACGCGACGGATTTTGATGCGGTTTTTAATAGATAGAGTGATTCAAGAGGAAGGTTTATATGTATAATAACATCCATTGAATAGTGGAGAAATACTGTTATTTTGTTATGTTATACCCGTGCGAAGCCAGAGCGGGCCGCTATGTTTTTATATACAACGTTCACAGTTTTTCTGTAGTGTATTTAGTATCAGCATTGCACCCGTGCGAAGCCGGGGCGGGTCGCTAGTGTTTTTTAAGTGAATGATGAAACGAGCTTGTTGTTGTGAGTGGTAGTTTTATGATTGTATTTTGTTTAAGGGTTTTCAATGGTTATATGAATTTTGATATTTATGCAAAAATGATAAAATTATAATGTTATTCGTGTGACAGAATTTACCCGGCGATTAACTGGTTCAATCCTTCCTTCAGAATTATAATTACACATACACACACTCACGCCGTTCAATCCTCGAAGGGGTAGGCAGAGGCGCAACTGGTGCACCCATTGGTGGTAGGTCTCTCATATGTGAGATTCTGCCTGGGTAGATACCACCGCAATGTCCATTTTTGCCGCCAAGCAGTAGTGTGTAGTCTCTGTTGTGTTTCAGTTTGAAGGACATTGTAACCATTGTAACTACTTGACATAATAAGACTTAACATCTCATGTCTCAAGATGGCGAGCGCAATGGAATACCAAACAATACTTTGTAATTCAAGGTGTTGAATAGTGATTCTACTGTTTATGGGCGGTCGTATCGCTTACCATCAGACGAACGGCAAGCTCGTCTCGTCATTCAAAGCAATAAAAAAGAAAACTACCTAAAATTTATAACCATCCGTCGAGTAGTTAGCTCGTTTCATCATGCAGTTATATAACACCAGACACTATGCGCCTACACACATCCATTCGGTACATTAAAAATGATACTACCAGATTATACGTAAAGACCTTGCCATCTCGTGGATCGTTTCGCGTGTTCGCCGCGCGTGCTGACGTAGTGATGACGTCACAGGAACACTGCACACGAACTGCACTGCACTCATTCATTCAGTGCGAAGATTTAAAGATAGATGCGTGTTACGCGGATGTGGATTTATACTTGTTTTAATGAGTTTGGACTGGATTTGGATGGTACGTAAGCTAGGTCATCTTGGGTTTTGGATGTGATTTTAACTATATACTTCTAAATAATTATCATTTAAATAATTCTAGCACTGTATTAAAGCTTTGTCCCTGCTGGGCACAGGCCTGCTCTACTATTAAAAGGGTTTAGCTTTGTCCATCAAGCTGGTGTAGTGCGGGTCGACAGACTTCACATACCTTCAAAATTTTTGTGTAGAATTCTCAGATATGTAGGTTTCTTCATATTTTTATGGGCACGGCAAAGTGTACCATTGTACCTTATGATAAGTGAAGTGGGTCCAATAGGCCGTCGACTGACGAGAGATTGTGTCAACTGCCCCTAGACAGTCGACACAATTATACCAGTCTGTTGGGGCCGGATATACACAGGCTGATCCCGGAACGCGATATACGTGGGCGGATATTTATATCCAACCACCAGCAGTTCTGACAAAAATGCACACTATACTTCGCAAGTCAGGGGTGTATACACGTGCGGACTTATTTCTCGGTGGTCTGTTCCATGTGTTCCAGTGCTATTAACTGCCATACAGAAAGCGTCACTCGTTCTTGAAGGGTTGTGAGCGTCTAAAGTGTTCACCAAAAGTCCGTTGCGTTTGTATAAGCCAGCCCTCGCCAGGCTAACAAACGTAGTGTCCCGACAAAAAAACAGTCATTCCTAGATTGGAACATGACACTAACGTACTATATCTGCATCTTAGCACAGTCAGGACAATATTGCTACAGTGTTCATCATCACAAAAAAATGCAAAACAAAAATAAACTCAACATTGACACGCGTGCGGCGTCCAAAAACGCGCGCGTTTACGTAAGATGTGTCACGGCGTCGCGCGGGTAAATAAACTTGAACCAAATGCGGCGGGACTCGTGCCAAGTGACTGCCGTGAGTCAGGCAGGGTTCCCCGCGGTGACTCATTAAGGGCGAGATGAGATGTTATCTAAATTTTTATTGACAAAAAACGTATTTAAAAGCCACTGAAATCTAGAAATTTATTTAACATCAACATAACCAGTATAGAAGTGCTTTATAGTAGTTACCAATTGTAGTCGGTGCGTAATTAAAAAAAAAACATGTTGAATTGAAAACCTTCCTCTTTTTTGAGGTTGGTTGAAAATACACTGACGAAAAGTGAGTGGTTGCATTTTTGCTTCTCCCTTCGGGCATAAAAGCGGGATATGTATTTTTGTTTTTCTTTTTATTTGATAGAATATATTTTCACATTGGTCGCATAGAATTGTTATCAAAATCGATTTAGTAGTTTGCTTCTTATTAATATGCAAATATTTAAGATGGTGTTTAGATCAAACGCGTAAACCGCTGAAGAAGATTTCAATGTTTATAACAAGGAAAAACAATTTTCCGAGTGAAAAATTTTAGACTATGTTTTATATCAGAAACAGTGGAGAAGTAAAGTACAAGTTTTTTTTATGTAGCATAAAGTAACACTGCATTTGTTAAGTAATCTGAAGCTCAAGAAAAATGTGTCAATCAGCTGTAGACGTTGATATGAAGTAGTATACTAACCTGACCACGTATAAACGGTATTATGTCACAGCGAGGGGTTACCGCGGTCTAGACAGGGGTGTAGGTTCGATGCCGTTGTGTGTAAACTGTAAATACGTATTCAATGGCGCGAGGATTAATAAACGCTCGCTTTGTGCGATGGGGTTTTTGTAAATGATGGACCGTGTGTTGGCAATTGTTTTGAATTGGTTAGTTAAAGGTTGGGATGATATGCCTGTTGCAGCGAGAAGTATTAAGAACTATAAATCCGTCCAAATGTTAAAGAGAAGGGGGGGGGGTGTCACTTGCGAACTAGGCCCGGTGTCGTCGCGCTTCAGTGGGGGAATTCGCGCTGTGACTTAGCTGAGGACCTTTTTAGGTCACCACCCTTTTAAATTTGATTTATGTGTATATTTTTTTTTTTTTTTTTGGGAACTTAAATAAATAAACAATAGAGTACATTACATATGAAATTGTTGAAATCGGGAAACTTTATTTTTTCCTTCCCCCTAGGGTCCTCGCACCGATTAAGACCGCCACTAATAGTTTTAGGGCTTAACTACTGAATAGATTTTGATTACATATCATACGCAGTAACTTTGGACAGCAAGGAGCGACCTGAGACCTGATGATATATGGAGTTTAATACAAATATAACGATCAGATAGAAGTTGCATCTTTTTGACAGGACTATGTGTGTACTGTGTAAGGTGGATATACTTTTATTGAATTGTACAAAGAAAGTAGAGCCATGTTTTTATTGTATCTCTTGTTACTTTAACAAATCTAAAAATATTAAAAAACGATAAAAGAAGACATGGCAAATAAGAATCTGCACAGGTCTGGCGGAAAACTTTATTGAGCATTTACCCGCAACACTTAATCTATACTTCTATACTATTATATAAAGCTGAAGAGTTTTTGTTTGTTTGTGTGGTTGAACGCGCTAATCTCAGGAACTACCGGTCCAAACTGAAAAATTATTTTTGTGTTGGATAGCCCTTTGTTCGTGGAGTGCTATAGGCTATATATCATCACGCTATGCCCAATAGGAGCGGAGCAGTAATGGCTGATCTCAGGAACTACCGGTTCGAACTGAAAAAATATTTTTGTGTTGAACAGCCCTTTATTTGTGATGTGTTATAGGCTATATATCATCACGCTATGACCAATAGGAGCGGAGCAGTAATAAAACATTTTGCAAAGACGGGGAAATTTATTAGTTTTGAGAGCTTCCGTTGCGTGCGCTGCGTAAACGGTTAAAGTTATGCAACAATGATATATGACGGTATTGTTCCTCTTAAAAAGTTCTACAAAAATCTATTATAATACAAAGTTGCATCTGTCTGCCAAAACGTGTTAAACTCAAAAACTACCCATGGTATTAAGATGATATTTGGTATGGAGACAGTTTGAGACCCTGGGAAGAACATAGGCTCCCGGGAAAATATATAGCAAGACTTTTATAACGGAAAACTTTAGCCCGAAAAACTTTAAAACGCGGGCGGAGCCGCGGGCAAAAGCTAGTATAAAATAAATTGACGACACAACGAAATAAACTTGGTAATGAAATGGCAATGATTTATCTCTGTCTGGAATTTCGCTTCCACTTACCATCAGGTGCAGTGGGGTCTGCCGTGTCCGTATGAAAAAAACATAGGTGAATTGTGAGTTACGCCTCTGCGTACCCCTAGAGTAAAAGCCGTAGAGCTTTTTGTTACCCTGTCATACCGTGTCTAGAGTACTCCCTGCCAGAATAAAACAGTAAGAGTTTGGGTCCTTTAAGAGGAATAATTTTGCCTACATGGGATACATTACCTTTTCCTGATCGACATTTCCCTTTAGTTTAAAATTTTCATTTAACTCTAGGTGTAGTTTTCCGTGTTAAAAAAACTGTCATCTCTGTGCGTGCCCTAAGCTTGTAAACGAGTGATACGCTCGTTGGCAGGACGCCAACTGGTCAAGGCCGGGATGCGTTACGCACGCTCCCAGGGAACGATACGCGTCGATTCGGGGTGCTTGTCAATATATTCGTGTACTGAAGAGTGGTTTTATAGTACCTATTAATGTTCGATCGTAGTGGTAAAAATATCAGTGTGGTACAATCAAATATCCTTTCCTTATATTTAAATATTAGCAATATAATATCTCTTGCTGTTTATACATTCGATGGTGAACACTCAAATGATCCACTTGTTCGTTCGTCTACATTCTGTAAGAAACTTGAAAATCACAATGGTTGGTGTTGCTCGCAGCTCCGCTAACGTGAAAAGCATTTCCCGCTACAAGTTTCTAAATCACTGTAGAGATTCGTAGCGTCATCTTTATGAAGCCAGCATCGTCCATTTTTTTTTATTTTTTTATTGCTTTTTTATTGCTTGAATGACGAGACGAGCTTGCTGTTCGCCTGATAGTAAGCGATACGACCGCCCATAAAGAGTAGAAACACCATCCAACACCTTTATCTGATTAGAAGGACGTGGTTTATCTATGTTCCAAAAAAAAACAAAATTTCAATGAATCCCTCCTAGCCGAAGTTCGATCACGGCGGTCAATCTAAACTGAGATCGGCTAAGTGCGCAGGAGATATTATAGTGCACAAGTATGTGCGCAATACACAAGCACTCTTTGTTCTTTCACTCTCATAGTCCGGTGAGACGGCACTCTGACATGACCGGAGAGAGATCAGGCGTAGGACCAACGGCTTTACGTGGGTCCGAGACACGGGGGTATCACACCGCCAACTTCTTAACTCCAAGCTGCGTCTCAGTGATATTTACGATGGAATAACAAAGTCATGGAGATTATATAAGTCGTAAGATACGTAAACAAATTTCAAGGAAGACTGTCTTTTTCTAAATATCCAGGGTTTTGTCGGTTTTGTCCTTCGTCTATTGCTATTCAGATGGTATGTGTGAACTAAACATTTGTTGAAGAGGCGATAAAAGTGTTATTTACGGCAACAGCCATACTAAATATCGCATTAATACGAGAGTTATACTCGTAGATTCAGGATTCCTGGAATTACTAGGTTAGGTCTTGTATACAACGTAGAGTTCCACCTGTGAGTTGTTTGATAAAGTATTGACGGAATAGATCGGGCTGATACTGATTAAAAAAGTCCAATATCGATATCATTAAAAACCCAGGACTAACTAGTCTTAACTTCACACGTAGTCTCGTAACGCGGTTAATCATAATCATCATCAGCCGCATGATGTCCACCGCTGAACATGGGCCTCCTCCAAAGATTTCCAGATCGAACTATTGGAAGCGATCCGCATCCAGCTACTTTTATGAGGTCATCGCGGTTAATAATTTAAACGAATTTTCTAAACAACTATACCTAATATTCACGAATATCACAAACATATGCATCTTTACCGTCGTCTGATGCAGTGGCTAAGCGTCCATACAACTCGATTCCTACTCTTCCCTTTTAGGTTTATTTATGTTCTTCGTCTTTGTTTTCAATTAAAGTGGCCGCGATATGTTAACTAAGTCATTTTTTTTAGTTGCGTCGGGTACCTTATAAAAAATTTGACCCATCGCCACTGGTGTTTTTTTTTTGGCACTGCCGCGGTTGTCACCGAGGATACCCTGCTAACGGCAGTTCCAATGATGATTTGGTAGGCCCTACCGCTATCACTGAGGGTGCCAGCGGACGGTACGCTGGCAACCTGCAGCTATGCGGTCACTGGGCCCGAGAGGAAGAAGGAAGGGGATAGAGGGAAGGAGAAGAGAAGAGGAAGGAGTAGGAGTTTGTTAGGATGGTTGGAAGGCAGAGGGAGGGGAGATGTTCGCGAACCACTGGTCTGTTGTCCAAAAAAAAGCTGCATACAATTCTGCCTACCCCAACCATCTCACAGGTGTGAACCCGGCCGAATCGCGCCGACGTGGGCCAGTTAATATATGTGATTGAATCCACATGGGCAACAATAAAACATCGCGCGCCGAAGCGAATATTCGATTGTTTGGCGCTACGCCAGACGCGTTGTCGGTTGTTAGTTGTTACACGGCATTGTAATGTCGGATGGAAAAGTTTTTTTATGTGTAGTGAATGAGGCGTGTTATTTGGTTACTAAAATATGCAATCTTCTACGTGAAAAGGTCTGATTGATGCATGAAGCATGGATTAAGTTTCTTTGTTTCAACATCTAATCGTTTTTTTATGGCAAGTCATTTAATGGGAAGCGGTGTGGGATCCAGATAGTGGAGACTCGATCCCTATGCTAGGGCGGTCTGTACATTTTAACCGTGTTGGGAAAAGAACTTGGCTTAGTTTTATAATGTTAACTCGCTCTATTCCGTAGAAGACGCGCGCAATGTTACTCAACTTGGGATTCGAACCTAGGAGCACTCGGAGTAGACTACACTGCCACCAAACCAAGATGGTGACAATATTGCATAAAAATATTTTAATGACTACCGCTACATTTGACAAGTGAATAGACAATAATAAAAAACAACCGTAAAACGTTTACATCAGCGTTTAAACTCCATATTTGTGTTACGGAATGGTCGGGAAATACCATATCTCATTCAGTCCTCACATAACTCGCGATAAAGATTTACAGTCGCGACTGTACAGCATTAAAACATAAATATCAGGGCTGTTTCGCGCGGCGCCTGCACATTATGTAACAATAAACCGGCGCGGAATATTATAACATCTTTATGGAGCGTGTTGTCATCGTAAAACTGTTTCGATATTTTGTTTTCGGTGTTGACGCGCGGTTGTGAGGGGCGGTTACGGATTTACCGGTTGATTATGGCCGTGGATAATAGGGCTTTGGTATGTGAAAGGTTGTATAGCACACATGCATGTTTATGTCTGCCGTCAAGCAGCAGTGTGTAGTCATTGTTGTGTTCCGGTTTGAAGGACATTGTAGCCGGTGTAACTACAGGAAATAATAAGACAAAACTTTTCATGTCTCAGGATAGCGAGCGCAGTGGAATACCGAGCAATACTTTGTAATTCATGGTGTTGCATGGTGTTTCTTCTGTTTATGGGCGGTCGTATCGCTGACAATCAGGCAAACGGCAAGCTCGTCTCGTCATTCAAAGCAATAAAAAAGACATTACGAAGCTTTTCATTAGTGACATCATGTTCGGAATAGGACTAATATGTCCAGAGATTATAAATATCACCGGTCTTTTC
Organism: Manduca sexta; assembly: GCF_014839805.1. NCBI lineage: Eukaryota > Metazoa > Arthropoda > Insecta > Lepidoptera > Sphingidae > Manduca > Manduca sexta. Next base: position 9,508 of record NW_023592249.1, on the reverse strand, counting down.
TCTGTCTTATTACTTACTGTATCTTTTTTCTACGCCACATGTTACCATGTAGTCCGTAAAATTACAATTGCTGTCGCGTAACTCGAAACAATTTCAATGATTTTCTCCCGAAGTCTTCGAAGCATCGGGAGAAAATTGAAATTAAAACTGTGATAAAATCCGTTCGAGTGGTTTTATTTCAATGTCTAAGAACGAAATCATTATGCTGGAGTGATATGCTTATCCAATCTTCGCTTCCTGATTTTTTTTTTACCTTAACCCCATAGTTAGTTTAAACTCAGACACTTTTATAAATCTAGATGTTTTTCATGCCTAACATTATACTTAGCGATGTCAATACACCTGAGGGCATGTGGAGGTCAATAAAGGTCCGTGCGGCACTTTCCTTTGATCTCACGCCGGCTTGCACAGTAACCCCGGCTGAGCTGCCAGCGTTTTTATAACACTAATTTTAATTATGTAGTAGATGGGTTAGTATAAGTTGCCTCTGTAGAGCAGCTGCCTTTTTGCAATTTCGAACGAGCTAATGGAAGGGCAGCTTTTATAGCCGTATTGGTAAAAGAGTCAACAAATTCTTTATTTAGCTATACGGCTAGCAATGGTATCCTTCGATTAGAACGCCTGTATTTGCAAGAAGACGGATTCGCATCCGTAGACGGAATAGGCCACCTGATTATTAACGGTTTTTTTACGCGATAAATTTGTTTAATGTTTACTATCGACGATCGATTATTTTGCAACCTTTATTGTCCGTAATGGATCCAGTACGCACTGTGACCATAATGCCGTAGTCTTCGAAATAAGATAAAACTAAACAAATTTAATGCAAAAACACGTTAAGTACTTTTATTTCAGTATAAACCTTATCACCTGGCAACATCGATCCCCCTAGCCACTGTTCGGACCCTTCAGGGCACGGGTCGTCGACCCCAGACCATGGTGCCCTATAGGTACCCTAACACGCCTGCAGATCGATTAATTTAACACGTTTGAGATTAGAGCGTGCTCGTTCGTTCGGAATCGATTGTAAGTAAATATTGTCACGGTTGGTTTTGTTAGAGGTGAGCAGGGCGCTGGATTTATTTAGTAGTCAAATAAATATACACCTGAAATTCCCTAATGATTTGTGTCCCGATTGTGATCACTTTATCTATGCGCAAGTCAGGTGATAGTTTTGTTTATGGACGGTTGTATCGTCAGGTAACTGGGAAAATGTTTTCAGCCAGTTGTGTGAGAATAAAAATCATAGTTGTAGCTATCAACAAGACAGATATACTAAGATCACGCCTTTATCTTGAAATGTGTAGGCAGAGCCGCTATTAGTGCATACACAGTTTTCAAAGCTTATTTCTGTAAGTGTAATAGGAGGTTATTTCTATATCGAGTATAAGTTCGCAATCCAGGTGCGTTTTACAAAAAGTTTTTTTTCCCCTACCGACCTGGAAATCGAATGCACATCCTTAAGATTCGTAACCCCACAAGACTGTATTTTTCTATTTTTTATACGAGCGCCGCAAAGTGACTCCACTGCACCTGTTAGTAAGAGATGATTATCTCTCAACAGTCCACACTACTATGCCGGTTTTTAGTTTAATTATGTTAGAGCCGGATACACAGGCTGATTCCAGTACACGTCACACTTATATGGGCCAATATTGCGGGTTTTAACACCTTGTGTACGGCGATAGCAATCGAGGCGGATATAAAATATATCCTACCAACAGCAAAACCAATCAGGCAAGCACAAAAAACCATTAACATTAACACAATTACCGAAATTCGTGATATAAATCATAAAATGATGAGCGAAACAGTTTACGCATTGATTGCAAATGCGTAGGTGAGATTAGATACTATGTGCATTGTAAGTGAGATAACCAGCGCGGAGTGACATGGCGAAGGTTGATACGTTATTAAAAAACGATCGCAAATCAATGCAATTCGATTAGTGGTGTGGCGGTGACTCGATCGAGGTAGCGGGTTTGATTTTTGCATCGAGAACATGTGAATTAGATTGGTTAGAGACAGTCTGTATTTGTGGTTTGTCTATTGCTCTGTAGGGAAGTGGACAATTAATATTTCCAACACCTCCCTATTTTTCTATTCGATTAATTTCGTTACGGGATAATGACATATTAGTTTTCCCTGAGACTCGCCGAGCTTCACCGCTCGGTGTCATAAAATGCGTGCCACTGCTGATCCTGGCTTACAGGACTTGTAGTGGTGGGTGTGAGGGCGGGAAAGTCTGGAGGTAGGTAGGTAGGTATATAGTTAGCGCCAGATTGTCTGTTTCTGCAGTCGAGCGATGTCAAAGAACTCTTGTTTTCCAGCTGAAAGGAAATATTTATTACAAACCCTATCAGCGGTTCACGAACTAGGCGAGGCCTGTGTAATTTTGGATAGTTTGTTATTAATTATGGGTTGCTGTAGCCGTTACCGTCAGAGGAACCATTCAATCTATTACTCACTCGATTGCATAATAAACATCCCTATTCTGACTAAAGATTGTCTTGAAACGAACGAAATTGTATCTTTTCAAAATAAATCGAATGTTTACCTAAATAACAAGGAATTCGTCCATTTAAATATGATTGCGGTTTGAAGTAAAACTGGCACTATTTGAAATATACGGTAGAGTGAGTTTCGGCAATATCTGTCGACCGTGGCGGCCTGGTAACCTTTCGCTGGCATTTAGAACTCGCTACTCCGGGAAATGAGAAAATACACCATAAAAATATGCAAAGTATAGAATATAAAAGACTACAAATGCAATAGCGAAGTACAGTATTTGACAGGAAACAATATAAATTCAGTTGGAACCCTAAATACTCGGCAGCAAATATCACAAATTAGCTTTACGCAAGAATTACATTTCTAAGTTTAACAAGTATCTAGTAAGTTTTGTTTTTACTTATTTAAAATTTATTTTCAATAAGAACAAACCTCATCAGTGAAACGAAAAAAAAACATCCAAATCCTATTCGATATTAAGTGACGATGGTGATAAGTGAAGTTCGATTTGTGTGCGTTTGCGCATCATGAGTGGTACGGAGGAAACGTGTGGCGTGCGGCGCCGGCGCAGCATCAAGCGGCTGTTGCGCAGCCTCACCGCCGACAAGCTACAAACAGGTTGGTGGAAAAGCCTCGTTGGTTGTGTAAACTAAAATAACATGGGTACGATTTGTAGCTCAATTAACTGAAGAGGAAATAATACATGATAGGTTGGCCGTTAATTACACATTATTTTTTGTGGGGTTAAAACACATGAATGTTCCCTGAGACTCGCTGAACTTCACCACTCGGTGTAATATAATCCGTGCCACTGCCGTACCTGGCTTACAAGAGTTCCAGTGCCGGCTGTGAGGATGGGATAGTCGGCCATCGGATCAATGTGATGTAAACTACAGTGTATCCCTTCATTGGGGTAGGTAGAGGTGATATCAACACATTTCGTAAGCTATAAGTTTCGCTACTGTAGCACTATGAAAATGAAGGCGAGAGCTTACTTTTGTTTTGCTAAAAGTTATTCGAGTGTGTACTCACGGCGCATCACCCCACCACTATTGCTACGTCTAGACGCCTCCGATAATCTATAAACTTGCAGATCAGCATTACACAATCGACCTTCAGATTCGCATCAGATCAGCGAGTATACACGCTTGATGTTTACACACAGCCGCGCGGGTGCGGCGGCCATTCATTATGTGCGCAAACATACCAACATCGTGCTAGCATCGCTGTTCAGTGTACAGTAGGGTGCCTTATAGTTATGTTCTAACAGGACACGTTCTACGGTGTAGTTGAAGTCTAGAAAGTTATTAATTTCGATTAGTTTTGTATGCAGTAGTCCGTTAAATTGGTCACTAATCATTTTCTTTTAGTTGATATTTTCGGTAATCTCTTTTCTTGTGATAAAAGTTCTGTTGTGGATTTTCTGGGATACATTATTAAGTAAATGTTCAAGCTGGGGACTTGGTCTGTGTGTCGGAAATTTCATCTATGTCTTTAATGCTTTATTAGTTAACTTTTATCAAACAAAGTTTTACATTTATTACATTCGTAGTATTTCTGTTTTAATTTTTAGTGTAGTTTACGTTATAATGACGCAAATTTTACTTAATTCCTACTAAATCAAGGTATTTTAAACTAACTTACGTATTACTTGGGATATATATATTTTCAATGATATCACTAGTATCTGCATCTTCAAATCCAGATTTTTTATAGACAATGGCAACCCTAGTGTATATTGTACAATGTACTATAATTATACACTTTATAACTAGCAACGTTTGTATCAATGAAATAGATGGAAAGTTTTCTGAATTTCGGCGCCAGACGATTTTAATTACTTTATTCATTATCTTGTAGTTGAAATTCGTATTTAAAGTTTATGTTGTATCTATTTTCTCGCGAAAATGATTATTGTATCACGTAGTAAATGCAGTCGGAAAATTACTATTAGCGGTAGACTCAGCGTTGCAGATAGAATTGTTTTTTTTTTTATTTCTTTGTATGATGAGACGAGCTGACCGTTCGCCTGATGGTAAACAATACGACCGCCCATAAACAGTAGAAACACAACTCAACACCTTGAATTACAAAGTATTGTGTAGTATTCCACTGCGCTCGCCATCCTGAGACATGAGATGTTAAGTCTTATTATGTCCAGTAGTTACACTGGCTACAATGTCCTCCAAACCGGAACACAACAGTGACTACACACTGCTGCTTAACGGTAGAAATACACATTGCGGTGGCACATACCCAGGCGGACTCTCACATGAGAGACCTATCGCCATGCATAAATGCAGTCAGCAATTCATTCTAGTGATAATTATATTTTCATAAATTACGAAAGGGAAGTCGCCAGTAATCCGGTTATATTGACCTTTCACCACTGGTACTTATGCAGGTACACAGAATCATACATGCAGGTATGTAGTAAAATCTGACGACTCCCCAAAAAATGTATTCTTAACAAAGTAAATATTACGCAAAGTCTTAAAATATGATTATGTCCGTCGAATAAACTATTATGTGAAACATAACGCGTAATGAATGAGTTTCGCCGCGTGCACGTCGGAGTTTACACGACGTCCGTGTACGTGTATACGCGTGTATGTTTCCATTAGTCAGGAATTTGTTTTGGTATAAATTGCATCACCTGTACCGCTACTGTTTATTGCTATTTACTGCTTAGTTTTTTTATAAGTGAAATATGAGATGAGTAAGCTAACGTTGAGTACGTCGGACGTCCAACCACGAGGTGGACAGATGACCTAATAAAGGTCGCAGGAGGTCGCTGGATGCAGGCCGCTTCTAACACATCGATCTGGAAATCTTTAGGGGAGGTGCATGTTCAACAGTTGAGATGACTGTAATGGTCACTATTATCTCGTAATATATTATAATTTATCGGCTCGTTTACTACGCACAACGACTTCACTCCGCGCCACTCAACAACACAATGTTCTAACTATCCGCGGTTTTGCGTTTTGTATAGTTCGAGACGACAGACGGAAATAATTATAAATATATCTATACACTACAATGATGATGATGATTAAGCCATAGTATGTAGTAACACCCGAATATTGAATTATAAAGCCTAACTGTGGATATTGGTTTGTCATTCTCAGAACAAAGAAAGAATATTAAATGTTAGAATATACACAGCGCAAAGTGGGAGTTTGCGCCTATGCCTACCTCTTCGGGAATAAAATGCGTCAGTATGTGTGTGTGAGGGAAAACGAGCAAATATCTCGCCTGACAGTAACAAATTACCGTCATCCATAAACATTCACAACGCCAGACGAAACGATGATGCATCGACGGCTTTTAAGATATAGGCTGTTTTGATGGTTAATAGGTATAAGAATTTTGAAAGCCCTTGTATCTGCGCTGTATCAGATAATGACTTTCAAAGTATAGTTGCTCATTTACTCAAGAGTCTTGACACTAACTTACGTAGATTTTATTTGACTTTCGCAGTGAAACAACAAATTCAATGTGGATTTTAATTTCTTGTTCTGAACCGCGTATTTATCTCGAATTTACTGAAAACAAAATTCTTATTAAGAACACATCAGTATGTGATTTCAAGTTTTATTCAAATAAAGATTATCATAATAAAGTAACAAAAGGAATAGCAATTAGATATTTGGAATGAGTAATACTAGTGCTGCGTCCGGTGTCACTCGCTTAACAGATGTCGTAATAAAAGCAGCATAAAGCTTTCGGTGATAATGTAGCTTCGTATTAGTAAAATAATGAAAAAGCATCAGGTGAGATGAAAGACAAACGCCTTTTCATTGCAACTAAATAAAAAAATCAGATGCTTTGAAGATTACTTCCTACCAGTGGCGAATGGTGAGATTTTCTGAAAAGGAACCCGACAACTTATAGGTACTAATATGTATAAAGCTGGTCTGCAAAACGTTCTCGTGATAATTAGATTCTATATAAACTCTACATAGAGGGAACCAGCAGGAATTAGGTTATTTGGACCCTTCGCCATTGCTCCTCACTTTCAGACTTACAAATATTACTTCTATAAATTCAAAGAACGAAAAAATTAAATGCTGTCACATGTATCTACCGGATATTCAACACTATTTTATTCGGTGTAAATAACAAATTTGAATAGAAGATACTTCGTTGTTCTTCCCGGTATATGATACAAATTAAGGCCATCAAACTATTCCAAAACGACTTGATATTAACAAATTAGTTATTCCACTTGAAGATCAACTGCCAACTCATCGAAACGCAGTGGTTTGTGGAAAACAACACTCGTGTTTGTTTTGGACAAGAACCGACACTATTTTACGTTATTTATCGCGATCGGGAAATGTCCATGATTTTGGCACGTATGTACTCCCAGTTTGAATGTACACGCTAAATTATGTGCATCCTATTTGTATCATTCGCGTGGTTGTGCGAATTTAGTATGGATGTAATCCATTCTTGATCTGAAATTAACCTATTTCGTATTCTATATTGTACAGATCCCAAAGTCTTCACCTTGTCGGAGAAGGAGGTGGGTACTTACCAAATATTTCGTCGTAATCATAGGAGTAGGTAGGGGAGGGCGAAAATAGAAGACTCATTGATGTGCCATGGGTCTTAATAGAAAAGAAGACGGATAGGAAAGCCGGAATGGTTAAAGAACTTGAATATGCAACGCAACAGCAAGCCCTAATGCTAAAGACGTCAAATGAGAAGTAGTTGCATTGTCATGATTTAGTTTTTTTATAAATCCTGTCGCCAGTTTTTTGTTATTACTTTGAATGACGAGACGAGCTTGCCGTTCGCCTGATATGACCGCCTATAAACAGTATAAGCACTATCCAACGCCTTGAATTACAAAGTATTGTTTGGTGTTCTGCTGCGCTCGCCATCCTGGGACATTAGATGTTAAGTCTCATTATGTCAAATAGTTACACTGGCTACAATGTTCTTCAAGCCGGAACACAACAGTGACTACACACTGCTGCTTGGCGGTAGAACTAAACATTGCTGTGGTACCTACCCAGGTGGACTATCACATATGAGAGACGTACCAACAGTGATACCATTGGTTTAATATTATGTCCTTCAAAGCATACATACACAAATGTTATCTGATTAACATTATCCAAGAACTGAATACGATTCACAGATAACACAAACATAGCGATCCACGTCAGACCAACATACGAGTTTCAAACAAAATTATTCGCAACAACAAAATTGGCTCACTCGCGTGTGTTTTTGTTTTGGCCAAATTCACGATAGAAATAATAACTTTATTATGATTATTATTTGAATTCCGGATATTAGCTCAATAATTGTGTTTCACTTCAAAGAATATTGTTATTTTAAGTTCACTTTCCGAGTTTCTGTTCTAGCTGAAATGTGTTTTTGTACAATGTGATAAAAAAATATTGTGGTATTATGAAGTTCAGTCTGATATATAGGTTAATTAAGGATATGTTTGATATGAAGTTTTACGTAATGATTTCTTATGTTTATGCCGATGTTAGATTTTGAAATAGAAGTATTTTACGGATTTTATCACGGTGAAAAATTGTATATAGAAATTGAACTAAATGAAAAAAAAAGTTTTATATCAATTAATTTACTGCTAATTTATTTTAAGGGCCGGCGTGCGATCAAGGAATTAAATTATTGATATGTGCCTACGATTTCTTATTAACACTTAGGATGTAAAAAATGTGTTGCTAAACTATTGGGAATGAAATAGACATGGGTAGGGAATTACTTTTTATCTTCCTATGGGATTCTGGACAGAAACACATAAAAAACTGTTAATTTATTTATGTTATAGGTATAAAAACGCAGGACACAACTCAAATTAATAGCTTAAATCTTTTCGACTTTTAGCCCTTCGAGTAGTTAATTCAATACAATAAAATAGAGAAATTAAATAAAATACTTTATCACGTAGGTGAACAAAGTTGTACTAATGATTCGTCAGAAAATTTAAATATATTTTAAATCACTTATGTAACCACGGACATTTTAAATTAAGGGAAAAAAATAATAGGAATACAAGGCATAAGGTAAATCGAAGTAACCAGCTCGGTTTGGCAGGTAGGGGAAATAAAGGGTAACGCGCCGCTATCCTCACCGGTGAGGACATGAGGCCTAGCTTAACTAACCTACCAGCCTTCAAATTGTAGCCACTTTGCGATGATTACCCGAAGAAGAGCAGAAAAAACTCCGGGCTTACTTTACTTAGTTAACCAACGTAGTAAAAGAAATTCGATGTTTGTTAGTAAGGGCGCCTTGATTGACTATATAAAAGCTGACCGGCGCGCATATTTTTACCATTTACGACGCATCTAAGGTTTATTTGCGTAACGTAAGGTTGAACGGTGTTGCCAGATGTCCCGGATTACTGAACACGTCCTATTTTGGGAGATTCTTTCTGTAGGGCAACAAGCAAGCGGATATTATCTTTACTTATATTTACAATAAGAGAGGAATCGTCTTTGGAAAAATTCATAACGGATGTGAAACTCTTTTCGCTCGATGGTAAAACAACCAAGACATAAATTTTTTATATTCTGAATGACGTGACGAACTTGCTGTTCGCCTGTTGATGGTAAGCGATAGGACCTCCCATAAACAGTAGAAACACCACCTTGAATTACAAGTATTGCTTTGTATTTCACTACGCTCGCCATCCTGAGGCATTAGATGATAAGTCCTATTATGTCCGGTAGTTACACTGGCTACAATATTGTTATTTTTACATAGCATTGAACTGCGCTAGGTACCCAGAGACAGAGGTTGAGTCCCAAAATCCTTATACTGGCTGTTAAGCCTCTCAAGCCGGAACAGTGTTTGCCACTATGCTATTTAGTCATACCGCTTACCATCACATGAGTGACTTCCTCGTTATGGTGTATCAAATTTAAATTTTATTTATTTAATTTAATTAGTCTTTAAAGCCCATTTAAATCGTCATGCATCATCGCTTCGGAACATCTTATCGCTA
>NW_023592248.1:0-44980 GCF_014839805.1 Manduca sexta | reverse complement strand
ATAACGTAACTAAATTGTGTGGGCGCGTTTGTGACATTGTTTTGAGGTTGGCAAGTTGGAACATTTGACATTTTATTTGTTTTTTAATTCGGCATCGTAAAGATGACCAAAGGTAACCATTTGATAATTTTAAAGTATACGCAAGCCGACCTTAGCAACATAATATTTGTGTCGTTCTTTTCAACGGTTTTGGCCTATTTGAAAAAAAAGGATAAGTATATTAGGTAATTTAGATTCCTTCTATGCTTGTTCTAGCCTGAGCTCAAAACACTGTTGTACCAAAACACACGTGTAAAAAAAATAACAAACTACTGCTACATCATATAGGCATGATGTAGCAATGTTTTGTTATTTTTTATTATGGCAATTAGTGGCGATGTCGACAATTCTGCCAATTTCATATGTGCGATGAGTACTCGTGTGTTTTGGTACAACAGTGTTTTGAGTGTGGCTTTCCTGCAAATGTCAGTTGACATATGTCAGCTGTCAAGTATGACAACTGACGTTTGCAAAAAAAGAGTTCCTGCTCTTGCTTTCGGCCCTTGGTCTCAAGTGTGTGCTTCTAATTATCTTAATGTAACGTAGGAGTAAATAAATTAAACACGAGAGTTTTTATTAAAAATAACCGCGATAGTACACATTAATATAGCATGTGTTAAAACCAACGTATCAACAATACACCTCTATAAGGCTTAATGTAAGCGGATTAATGCAAAGCACGGGAAACTTTTATCGGCACATGCAACTATTGATGGCGGAGTTTTATGAATTGTGTCGATAGTTGCAACTTAAAGCCGGATAAAATGTTGATTGTTAAACATACAATTGATAAGCAACTTTGCATAACATTATGCAAACGAATAAATATGTTTATTTAAAAAAAAGAAAATTTTAATCCATGATTTTACGACAAAACATTTTAAATAAGTAAATTAATTCACTTCTATATTTATAACGCTCATTAAATGATGGTTTCTTTTATAAAATAAATCGCTTAAAATATCCGATAAGATTAGATAAAACCCATTGCAATCTGAGATCGACCCATTTGACAAATATTATTAGAGTTCACTTCCAGATTTTACGATCGAATGCTTGCGTGATGTTAACTTTTCTAATACATCTAGCCCCTACAAAACCGTGTTAGGAAAACCCTTATAAAATATTTTAGTAAAAACAAACTGAGGAACTCCTGTCGTAGCCAAGACGCTTTTTACAATCGTTAACGCGAATAAAAAAACAAAATTGTGTATGGGAATGACACATCCTTTGCTGCAGACTTATTGCTCGGATATATAATTCCTATATTATTAATTTTTTTTTTACAATTAGCTTTAACAATTGTAGTAAGGCGTCGTGGTTTGAGCTCCTGGTGTACAAAATGTATGTAAAACAATAAACTAGGGATGGTAAATCTTTATTTTTTATTATTTATGAAAAAAGTTATGATATGACTGTACCGTGCCGACCATGGCCAACCTTAGCTTACCACTGCTGGGCACGGGTCTACTCCCTGAGAGGCATTAGGCCTTAATCCACCACGCTGCCCTAGTGCGGGCCGGTAGACTTCACATTCCTTCGAAATTATTATGGAGAACTTCTTAGGTACGCAGGTTTCCTCACGATGTTGTCCTTCATCTTTAAAACAAGCGATAATTCACAAAGAACACACACATAACTTAAGAAAAGTCAGAGGTGAGGCCCTTGGCTTTTGAACCTGCGGACGTTCGTCTCAGCAGTCGTTCCACTGCCAACTAGGCTATCGCCGCTTTTTTGTTGGAATAAATTATAAATTAATTATATTAGCGTGCCTGAATTATTGTCGCGTGTCACCACTGCGTGCCTACGGTTGCCGATCAGAAATTAGATACAGTATAAAAGGGAAATTAAAAGCATCGAATCAATCAACTAACAATTTGTTGTATACAAAAAATATCATTTTGTCTAAAGTAACAAACATTTGGCTCGAATCGTAATTAAATTCCGAAACGTAATTACTGCAAATCCCGTTTTAATGGACATTTGAATGAAGATTAATTAACAGACGAGACAATTCCAATACAAATTACAATTATTACGATTAAAACGACTCTAATAAATACATATGCAAAATGGAATAATATCAAGAAAAATTTACCGCATGTGATGTTTTTACACATTTATTTGATTTATTATCGATAAGTGATCAATGGGCTGGCTGACAGTTGTCGGCTTTGGCTAATTCCTAAAAACTCTCTTAACCTCTACCGTTGCAACCATAGCCAAAAATAGGATACGTGATAGGATATTAGTACCTGCCCGGATAGCGACCACCGAATATAAGGTGTATTAAAATAACCCCCATAAAATGGTAGAAAATAAAAAATAAAATGTGTTTCTCTGTCTGATTGTAAGTTGCTGACGAGTTGTATACACGGACTACACGATGCTGCAGCTGACATATTATGGTAATTATACTTTTCTAGTCACCCTGATTTCTACGCTTAATTCCTGATTACTACAAATCTTTGTCTAAAATAGACTTTTAAAACTATGTGAATTAAGTTTATTATAAGCAGTCCAAACAGAATAGAAATAAACATGTAATTTCGACAAACGAGGGCAACATATGCGCACTATGACAAAACTGCCTTTAAATAAGATTTAAAATAAATAGATAATTTCTGGAAAAAAATATTAAGACGGCGATTCTTATTCTGTTTATTATGATGATAGATTTAGGGCGTGATTAAATAGATCTGACGTTATATCAACGGGCAATTGTCTGTTTAGACTTAGCGCGCATTAAAACGTATTTTCAAGTAATAATGTTAAGAAAGAAAATAATTATAATCATAAGTTGAGTCGCTTTTCTATTATCCCTACTGTTAATATTATTTAAATATTGGCTACTCCTAAAACAATTTCAATTAAAAAGAACAAATTATTTGTTCGCTCTTAGTTATTTCTTGAAATATTAAAGAAAATATAGCCCACATATAATATCCATATAATAATCATTCTATATAACTTTGCTATACATTTTATATTCAGAGGTAAAACACAAATACCAAAAGAAATAAGAGCGTATTTGAATATCACAGTAGTCGATGTCGCTTATTTGTTTGTTAAATGAAAATCTCTCGATCTGTTGAGAGTTAGGTCTACATGACCTCCAGACAGATCCGATGGATACGTCAATATTGTATCTATCTTATTTCTATAAGCTTGCTAAACAACACTTAGGACCTGAAATTGAATTACAATAATATCAATATCGTTTATGTTAGCCGTGTCATAATGAAATATTGCTACATATAGTTCAACATATTAATTATCTTTATCATAGAATTACTTTTTATAAAAATACCGTGTCTAAAATCATGGTATTTATATCCTTGCGACACGTTAATTCCTGATTTACACATGAGGACACCGCCTAATGTCAAGCCCCATAATGCCCAATTATTCCTAATTTTAATTGACGTATATATAAATATATTAATGTATGTATATATATTTTCACAAGACATTTTGTAGGATGAAGCGCAATGAAACTCACATAAAACGAAACTGATTTTTATTAGGACGGTAGATCTAGAACAGGGTGGTCGCACTACCCTCAACTCTTTTATAAATATTTCTATACACATAAAATAAATTCTATAAAATAGGTTTTAATGTATATAATGGCCTCTTCGTTGAGCTAAACTTAAATCGCGAATGTTAGACATTGAAATAAAACTCTTTACGTTTAGTCTTCGAAACCTCGGAATAAAATAATAATAGAAAAGTGTTACTTCATCATTAGAATCTTTATTTAATTATTCTCTCTGTGTAATGATGTTTCTGATTGTACTCCACTAATGATATTCATAGAAATCTCATTCAATCTTAATTTATTTGAAACCGTAACCCAATGCATCATTATAATAATTATAGGTACGTAATACGTATATACCATAAACGTAATTAAAAAAAAAAAACTATGGTTCTTCAAAGAGCAAAGTTAGTACCTAAGAAGCATAGTGAATGTAATTGATGAAATGGGTGTCTAACTATTGTATGCTTTAAATTACAAGTAATTGAGAATATTAGGGTCCGGTATGAATACCAAATACATCCAAGGGAAGTTGGGCACCGGTAATTACTTCCGAAGTTACTAAGGGTCTATTTAATAGTTTATGCAACGCCTATCACGCCGTTGTAATATCCTCATAATATTTTAGTAGAGAAACGTAAGATTCTGCATGCAGGAGTTCGGCCACGAGAGGACAAATTTTCTTTTATATTTTTAATATCGAGATTACTGCTATATTATATTCAATAGAGGAAAATATATGTAAATACAAATATGAGGACACCCATTTTTGAGTTACGTGTATTTAGGGTTATTTTCAAACTCGAATAAATTTTTGATTTGAAGCGAACTTCTTTTTAACCTAATATAAAATAAGTATTTTGTATTCAAACGACAAAAATGATATCACTGGCTACGTAGAAATAAATAAAAATACTATCTACTATAAATAATAAAAAAATATAAGCAATTACTTCTACAACAAGGAACTTGCGAATAAAAAATCTGTATTGTGTTATCGTTAAATAACATAGACTTGAATCTACGTAGAAGTGATACAAACTCTTATACCTAAGCATAAGAATCTCCGTCGACAGAACACAGCCGCCAATCACATCCCAGAACGAAATAGGTCGGGGTTCAATTTAGGTCAACCATATAGGGCGTTTGCGAATGCATCCAGCATGACTACTGCCTACCTATTAACTAAACAGCCGACTACACACTAAATGCTATACTGAACGTGCAACATTTATTTTATACGATCATTTATTATATTACAATGAGCAAGGTGACGTGGTCAGTCGTGCGAAAAAAAGAAGAAACAAAAAGGGCGCGAAACCGAACCGGCTGGCCAGCAGACCACTGCGTTGGCGATACACTTTAGCTTGCATTTTGCTTAGGATCGAACAAACGTTCAATCATTGCATTTCTCTAGCTATATTTTTATGTTCTTGCTTTTTTTCTTATTTGTTAACTAATTTGATCATAATTGTTGTCTTTTAGTAAATAAATTATTTTTTTGTTATAAGTACTAAATACTATTTTAATTTTGAGTTATCAAACAAATGAATGTTAAAACGCTAAATATTATATTAATACGTGAAGAAAATCTTCATACCCGCTTTCAAGCTCATAGCGCGCACGGAGTGTGAAATTCGGCATGATAAAGTTCATATAGAGCTGTGGGTTTTGGTTGGTATGCCGGTGAGGGTTATACAGGGGTTAGGGACTCAGTCTAATGTTCGCTCAGATGATGCTATACTCCATAGTGTCAACATTGGGCCGTAAGACCGGTGAAACCAACATAACCGTTTTACTCATGCCCCAAGTGATGGTAGCGATAGCGTTTTTGCCCACGAAAAATATTTTGTAACATATTCTAAAAGCACGACAATACACAGTTGTATACAAATAAATCAAGGATAATATCTCCATCTTTGTCCACGGCATTGTAGAAGATCATATTCGTTCTACCGTAAAACACAGGATATAAACAACAAAACATAGTTAAAATAGCTCGAAAATTATTCTTGAAAATTAAAGTCTACAATAAATTATGGGCAGACCCGCAAAAATCTGATATAATTATTTAAATGCGGCTCAGTATTCCTGATTAAAGTCTCACAATTTGTAATTCAAGTACAAACATAATCTCAGAGGAGACGAGGTAAAACAACACCACACAATTTTTATAAAACCGGGCATAAAGGTTGAAAGCCTTTTTGCGTTGACCTTTTAAATTATGAATGGATTAAATTTTCGTGACGCTCGGAAGGTTATTAAAAGGAGCAAATTCAAAATCCGTATATTTAAGATTGTTTGTATCACGTGCAGATAATGTTATTTTGAAGGGCGTCTTTTACATATTTATGGATACGGGACTTGAGTTTTAAATAAAGTAATAAAATGAGAAAGGATATCCGATGTCAGATTTTTATGTTGTTATGTACACTTTGTGCCTCAATTTTTATAGTTTTTGTTATCATTTAAATATACAAATCACAAGGTATAGTTTAAGATTCGTTGGATGTATATAAAAATAGATAAGCTTAAATACTTAGTATTTTAATAATTTTGTATTTTTACTTACATAATTATATTTGAGGTCTGGATGCATGTAGTCCACTCCTGTGAAATAACTTTCATGATTCATAAATAAGACTAGTATAAAACCTAATGAAAATAAATTATGGATGACAGTTGAAATTAATAATACAACTATTATCCTTATAAAGTTGAACGTAGAAATCTTTTTATTTTGTCTAGCAAAAAGCTTCTGTAATAAACAGTATTGTAGATGTGACGTACAAATATTTCCCAAGACACTATTCTAGAAGTCTCGCTATGAAATATTTATGGATACGTCTTGCCATATATGAAGATAGGACGCTGTACGTAGTATTTAGGGCTGAAGCGTTTGAAATGTTAAACATGTGCCTTTTCATACGGACACAGCAGACTCCACTGCATCTGATGGTATGGAAAATGGCGTCTAGCTTAAACTATCAAAATATTCTTTATTAAATGATTATTTAATTAGTTGCAAATTTAAATGATTACTAAAACAATATCCACATTATAATAAAATTTAAAGTACCAAAGTTAAGGTAACATACTGCCTAAATATAATGTTTTTTTTGACATGTTTTATAAATTTCGAGTAAATTGCTTCTAAAAATACGGTTAAAGGCCAGTTGTACTGCGAGAAGCATCTTCATAATACATAGTAATGTCAACAAAATCTATTTCTCTATGAATAATAATCTGATATTCATTGCTATCTGAATTCAATTCGACATAAAATAACATTGCGAACATAACATTAATAATTTATCCTAGAATAATTAATGATGAGTGGTGCCAATGTCACAATGTATTGGAAACAATGGAGTGAATTAATACATTTATTATATGGCTCTAATAATGATACACTGAATTATTTATGAAATATTAATATGAAAAATGGAATAAATCAGAGGAAGGCGATATTACGTATTACAATTAGCATCGTCGGCAATCAGTGGTTCCATGACATTTATATTTCTGATTCAATATAATAATGTTTAATATTCTTACCGTCATCCATAATAGCAGTGGTAACATTAACCCCGGTATACCCCTGCGCCCACGCAGCTTCCACGTTCAAGTCGAGTTTGGGTTTTCCGCCATTCTGGCCGGTGTTCTTCAAGTACCATTGCAAGGGAAGTAGGGGTCGCGGGGCTCGGCAGCGGGAACGGTCTCGGGAAGGCGGAGGGGACGAAACCCTCTCTTCACGCGCTTGAAGCCGGTTTGTTGGACTGCAGCGTGAACCTAGTTGACAAATGAATGGTTTAAATTAATTATAAGATTTTAAAAAGTCAATGAGGCGAAGGCTCTCGATAACGTCGAGTGACCAGAGCCGCCCTAAATACTGATAATTATTAGGCACTCATAAGCTAACCCGAAATCCGTTCCGGCCCTCTTAAAAGTATACTGACCGCTGTGTGACTAAAATATATAAATAAATACAAACCATTTATTCGCACAATGACACAAACAAATTATAAACAAAATAAGGAAATTATAAATACAAAACAAATATGACACGAACACGAGTACATATATAAGAAATAACAATGAAAAACCGAAATTTAAAAAAAAATTACAAGAATTGCAGAGTTATTAGTGTATTGTTCCAAACGTCATGGTGTGAGTACGAAGCGCGTCCAATTCAGGGCCCTTATTCTGTATGATAGTGTAAACGCGTAACGCGGCCGTGTCATGTTATCTTCGAGAAATGTGCGTGGAATGGTATTCTGTAAGTCAAGTTTCTATAGTCCTATACATGACGCGTTGTGTTACGTGCTTGTTACACACTGTTAAAATAACGTGCGGGATAGAGAATAAGGCCCCAGCACAAGCCGCAAGCGAGCCGCTGGTACAGCAAGTAACTACAGAAACTTCAACTTTAAATTATTTTAATTATTTAAAATTTATTTAATTTTTATTAATTTAATACCGATGTAATTCTATTGATAATATTAATAATGACACAAGAATATTCTCTATAAAATTCATAATAACAGAAATGTAAAACTTTTTAATCCTGTGATCAAATTCAAACCTTATTTCAGTTAACAATCGTAAGAAATACGAGTCTGGTTGGCTAATTTGCGAAATGAGTTTAAGTTTGGCAAAGTTGGGATAAGTTGTGTGGATCGAGGCATTCGATATTGGTCGTATTGATCACCGCTGTCTTCTTGATAAAATTTTATAGACGGGTCTAAATAAGTCTGGACTTTCATTAATTTCCAAATCATTATTGATCTGTTTAATATTTTATTGTAGTTATATGTTTTTATCAACTTAATTTGTGTAATTGGTTTATCTGTTCTCATGGAAATAAATAAATAATAAATCGTGCGTTAATCTTCTATCTTCTATCTATCTATCTATACTTATAATAAATCTGTAGAGAGGTCAATTCTGTACATGAAATATATTTCCAAAATAACTATCAGGGGGTGATTAGGGATCGATACTGATGCCAAAAATGCAATTAGTAAAATTTTTGTCTGTCTGTCTGTCTGTATAACCGTTATAGAAACAAAACTACTCGACGGATTTTAACGAAACTTGGTACAATTATTTGTCATACTCCTGTGCTGGTTATAGTATACTTTTCATCACGCTACAATTAATAGGAGCAGAGCAGTGAAGGGAAATGTTGGGAAAACGGGAGAAGTTACACCATTTTTAAGCTTCCGTCGCATGTGCAAACTTAATGGTTAAAGCTACAAAGAAATCATGTATGACTGAAATTTTCTACTTAAAATTATGTAAAAAATTATCCCACGACAGCATTTGTCTATCTTTTATGGTTGACTCACAATAACACGTGTAACTCCCGATAGCTTAGCAGTTCGAAGCTTTCTCATTATATTTGTCTACTCTTACGTTTATAACACTCTCAGTCATCCCTAATTAAAAAGTTAACATTATTAAATATTCCATAAAAAGAATCATAGAAATCGGTATAGAAACACCAAAGTTATACATGAAATACGCTAATAATAAGCCATCACGCGTGAATACTGAATCATGCTATAAGCTTCCTTCGATTTCACCAGGATCCCATGATCAGACCCTGACCGGACAATCGGACCACCTGCATACCACCATACATTAAAAACATCCCGACAAATTGAGCACCTCCTCCATTTTTGAAGTCCGAAATCCACGCGGGCGAAGCTGCGAGCGGAAGCTAGTTAATACTAAATTTAAAACGCCAGAGTCCGAAACAGTAAACTTTGTTTGCCGGTTGTAGAATATACTTTATATACACAAGGTGTTAAACCCTGCCATAGTGTCCCGTGTAAATGTGTCGCGTTCCTAACTCAGCGTTTGTATATCCGGTTCCAACAGGCCGGCATAATTGTGTCGACTGCCGAGGGGTAATCATCAATGGACACTATTGGACCCACTCCACTAACCATCAGGTGTAAGGGAGTAACATTGCCGTGGACGTATAAAAAAAGGAAAAACAGTTAATTATTAGTATTAGCGCTAGTTTTAGGAAAGTTTGTTTCATTTTGTGGCATTACTTTTTTATTTGTGGCTTATTTAAAGCGATACCTCAAGGTCCATTTTCATACATTTTGTTTCGGCTTTAATCTGGGTAACTAAACAAGTATTGGCAAGTAAAGAATTTAAATTCACGTCTAGTTAGTGATTAGTTATCGCAGTTGAAAGAAAAATGTAAAAATAATTAATAATCATGGATATTTCTGCCTTTAAAATTTCGTCATATTAAATTTTAAAGGCCGAAATATCCATGATTATTTTACGTTTTTTTCTTCAGACAAATCTTTAATAAAGGTAAAATGTAGTATGAAATAAAGCCAAGAGATTATTACTGACAAGTTTCATTCAAACTCCGTGTTCATGATCACGTAGTCAATAATTTTTCAATTATAGCTTACTAAATATATTAGAAATGTACGATTCTCCATCCAAATATAAAACGAAAATACTTAATATTCAAAGCATTTAGCTGAGCAACATCTTTGTAAAGTTCAAGGAATTCACCTAATTTAGGCAAAAGAATCGAAACCTTTTATATTCCTGTGGCGTGTGCTTGATAAATGAGTTCCCGAAGGCTGATTACTATATAAAAGGTTGAATTACGTTTACACAAGCGACTTTCACCGAAGAACGTCTCATGAATTCTCATATAATATAAGTGCTAATTTCTCTCGTTCGCGCTTTATATTTAGCAGTGTGGAGGCTATTCATATTTACAGCATTGGGTTTTAGTTCCCAGTCTTGGAGAGGAACGAAGTTTGCGTTTCTAGGCATTTATTATTTCATTCTCATTGACCTAAATTCTATAGACACGATCGTCTATAGATAGAAATTGATTTATTTGTTCAAAATCTGGAATTAGAACTAAAGTTCGCTGCAACGCCAAAATATCAATCGTCGTCTAACCAAACTTTTTAAACTTGCAGTGCTAAAGCGCTTTAAATACAGTATAAATAAAATGGCAACCAATACCGGATTGCAATACTCTTCAGTTGAACACATTGAGTGTTCGGAACGCCAGATCTAGTACATAGTAGGTACGTATATATCGATGTTCATGCCAAACAGATGTAAAATATTCAGCCTTTCTTACCTATAGCTTTAACGTTCTACATCAAGCCCGAAAATAAACACGACCAGAAAGTGCCCAGATCACATTGGTTTACATACACATATATCTCGCCTTTACATGTCCCCGAAGTGTAGGCAAAGTGTAGGCTAAGTTGCACCTAGGGCACCCACTTTTTGTGTGTGTGTGCCGTCTCATGATGTGGCAGGGGGCAAGAGCCTATCGCCATATCGAGTACAATTTCCTGACTCTGGGCTGATACTGAGCAAAAAGGCCTCAGCACCCTGTCACCGTAGCAGTCCATTTAATAATTATATATGTTCTACATTTTTACCAGCAAAAGTAAACTCTCTCTTTACACAAATTCCCAACACTCCATGAAAATTTCTTTAGCAACAAGCCTGAAATAAATAGAACACGTTCCTTTGAACGTAAATAACTGTGTGACCCACTTTCCCTCTCTGTAATTATTACAACAGTGCCCCATAATGCATGTGATTGCTCGCCACCATTAATATTCTAACATAGATATTGAAGCAAATTCTAGCCTGCAAACTACAATGCACAAGCAGACCGAAATATAATATGGATCAATCAACGCGAATGAATGCTGTTTTCGTGGCGTAAAAGCGATGTATTATAAAAATTAATTAATAATTAAAAAAACTTTTTTAAAACAAACTTTTATTTGAATCCTCGAAAAATATACTTTAAATTGAAACTTTTTGTACTAAGTAGAAATAAAATCTTATCGCGATATTAACTTGTGTCTATAATACAATGAGTATGTAACTTAATCTTGAAAAAGTAAATCATATGACAAACTTTTATGTCTACAAGAATTGATTCAATTCAAAGATTTTTTTCTTTTTAGAGCATTTAAATAAATGTTTATTTTTTTTTACTATTCATTTGTATTCTTCTAAGCAAACCCATTCATTTGATACCTATGTCATAGGCGTGCACAAAAATAACAAGTCGATCATCTTGGGCCGTCCGCCATATTGGATTTAAAATAACGTCACATAGCTAACTATGTATTGTCGGCCAAACTAAACTTGCGTGCAAAATTTCAATTTAATAGGTTAAGGATAACTGATTAAAAATGTATTTGTAACATTTAACCCAAACATACAAGCATCACACACATACATACAAACATTGCAAGTTAAATAAAAGTTTGTAAAATACATGGTTTGTGACAGGGTTACCAATTATTGATTAAGCACTTGTATCAAGAAATCTGAATGACTGCAGTCGTCAAATAAAATATAAGATGAATAAATGCAAAAGACACGCTTAGGCTGATCCCGGAACGCGACACACTTACATGGGCCGCTATGGTGGGTTTTAACACTTTGTGTACGGCGGTCGCTATTAGGTTTAACCTAGTTCAAGATAATATTATACACGCAACCTAATTCTGTTTCATAAACTACTAACAAGTAAATTAGGTGCTGGGTATTTAATGAATTCTTATATCAACTTAATGACATCAAGATATTTTTATCATAAAGAATTACTAAAAATATTCTATTTTATTCTTTGTAACCATCCATGTAGATAGATTTTTAATAGTCATCGCTAATAAAACGGGGGTCCTAATTTTAGGATTACAACGTTAAATATAACTAGCTAAAGGTTAAAAAAATGTCGTTCAAAAATACCAAACGCCTTTCAAATCTAAAAAGGTCGATAGTGACAAAAGGTTCGTAACTTCGTAATCGACAGTTTAGGTTAGTTGGAAGACAGTAATCTAGCCTCTCTACGAACATTTTAAACTAGTATCTGAAAATATTCTTCTTTAAACTAGGCGATTACGAGAACCATAAAAAATAAATAAGTAAATTGAATACACTATTATTATAAAAAGTTTATTAGTTTGTTTATAATAATCTCTTGAGCTATTAAAGCGATTATAAAGGCTGAGTTAAATCTTAGTTATAGTAAATGACTAAAATACTTTTATTCTAAGAAAAAGAAACTTAGGCGGAGGAACAAGCAAAATATAGTTCTAAAATTATTAACTCATAATTTGTATTACAGTCAGTTTCTTGATAAACTATAGGTAAAAGTAAACGGCATAAGAACTTTTACGACACCAACTTCGCTAAATTACAAGCCATAAGAGCTGCCACGACACAAACATCGCTAAATTACAAGCCATAAGAACTGCCACGACACAAACATCGCTAAACTAAAAGTTATAATAGCCACCACGACACAAAGGTCGCTAAAGGAATAGCCATAAAAGCTGCCACGACACCAACGTTGCCAGAGTAAAAACCATAATGGCTGCCACAACACAAACGTCATAATTTTAATAAAAATAATACAAATATAGCCGTAAACGAAGTTTCCAGTTAATAATTTCGACGTACATTTTCTAAAAATGAACCTACTTGTATATAATCGGGGCAATATATTTACATTATCTGGGGATGTCACTGATAACGCGACAGGCCTGCGTGCCGGATTATCCGTGATGGATGGTGCGAATCTCCTCTCGGGTTTTATCAAGAACTCTTTAACACTTTTATTGGAATTTTTTGGCGAAAATCAATCTTTATATTTTGAGATGAAATGTTTTATCGGAATTGGTTATGCTGACTGTCAAAAGAGTGTTAAATAAAGAGTAATATTGGGGTATTTTTATTTAACAATAAATAAGTATTTTCAATTAGGCAGTAAGATTAAGCTATTAGAACAACTATTTCGGTTTCGCGCTCAACTGGACCAGAGGCCGTTCATCACATTAGGAATGAAAGCTGTTTCCGTTTATGTTCCTGTTGTCGATTATAATAATTAGATGGAATATTAAAAAAAATCTCTGCCGAAACACTATAAGGAAAATCATTGTCTCAATGCAAAGAAACAGAATAATACCTTCAACTCTTCCCGCATTCCGCAAATATTTCTTTAAATAAGGTAATTATTTAATGAAAATACCTTTATGATGGAATTTAAGTATAGATATAACTCCTTTTTAAATAATTATGAGGTTATTTTAAACCATTTTAGTAATCAAACTAAACTAATCTCAAATACCATATCCTTGTATTGGCACTTGTTCTGAAATATTTAACTGTATATTTGTATCTATACATAACCAAAATTAAAACCCAAGAAAAAGTATAGGTTACTTTTAAAATATTAATCATAAATCGAATTTCGAATGGGCAAAACCGCGACAAATTATTATACGTATTATAAATAAATAAAGATCATCCGATTACATCTTCTCTTGTGACTATTTAAACAATAACAAAAGAAGGTGTAATCAAATGTAAATACAGCTAAATTGCTCCAACATTTCTTCGACCATACTTAGAAGAAAGCTACTTAAAGGAAACGTTCTCATTCGTTGTAGCACTTTTAACGTTACCGTTATTTTTATACAACGAGCTATTTTCACAGAATAACTGCTATTTCTTAAGAAAGCCGAAGCGATTGTGTGCTTTACTTTTATGGTTACTGCGGAAAATATTTGTATTACCGACTTAACTGGATACTTGTTGCTAATCTTCCTTCTTACTAATATCATAAAGACGAATGTTTGTTAGAAGTAAACGCAAAAACCGCTGAACGGATTTGAATAAAATTTGGGATACGGATGGAACATGTCCTGGTTAAATATATAGGCAATTTTTATTCCGGTAATTTGCTTGAGTAGGAAGTATCGGGTTGTGTTAAATAGATGGCACTAGATTTGTACGGATAGTGCCTATGGATTGCTACCATGATTTTGGGATTTTAGTAGAAAGGGCTTAAGTCGAGAGCGGATCTGCGTGCAACGCGTAATTTAAATATAAAATTAAAGCTACCGACATAGAGAGAAACATGCTTAGGTATGTAAATCTACATATGCGTGGATGGTATTAATTATCCTTTAATTAATTAAATTATAAACCTTAAACATCATTGACCTAATCATTAATCAGGTTTTTGTCACTGACTGTCAAATTATTTGGATCAAAAAATGGATCCTTGATTATATAATTGTATTGATGATTTGCAAAATGGGTATCAACTTTTACTCTAAATATTGGAATCAAATAATTATTTCCTTTATAGGTATTCTTATACTTGAAATGTAATAATGGAACGATTTAATTATCATGATTAACCTCCTGCATTAATGTCATATCGAAAACATATATTTGATTAGTGTTGCCGCAATTCCAAGCTGAAATAAACAACCTTTTCTAAAACTGCAATGTTTAAACATTTAAGAATGAATCAATGCAATATTTAGGTTAATTGCTAACTCCAATATTCTGAACATCTTCTCTTCAAAATCTTCCCTTCGACTCTAAAATTAATTCATAACCCTTCTAATTTTTAACACGAGCATAAAACTTTTATGTAATGACCCAATTCATTGAAAAGTTTACATCCTCTAGTTACTGAGCGCAAGTCTCACAACTTCCACGTTGATACAAATCCCTCGCGAGGTTCAACATTTTATACGCGGCTTCGAAAAGGCGCACGAATACATTTCTCTAGGGTGTTACGTGTTTGATTGCTATTATTTTTGTGTTTATGTAGTACATTGACCTAGTGACAGATATTTATGTAGGACTCTTATAGCTGGCAATAACGAAACTACAACCGTGAAGGCTCATAGAAAATTCACTGACTGGGGCCGCTCGCCAGAGATCCGGCTTTTTATTTTAAAGTAAAGCGTAAAATTACAATTACTTTTTATTGAAATTTATTTTGTTCGAAACTTATGATTTCTCATTTTACACCATTAGAGTAAAGTATTATTTTCAAGAAGACTTATAAGTGGTTTCATTTAGATACGCAATGTCAAAATTATCATGTATATTTCATGAAGACAAAATGCCAGTTACCTAATAACCGCAATTGTTTTATTTTCAGCATAACTTCCGTTTCAATTAGCTAATGAAGTTCCGATACAGAGTTACGTTAGGAGTAATTACTTAGAAATTATATATTTAAATTGTTTTCACATAAATTACACGTTTAAAGTAAGTCGTGTTTATTTTTAGCTAGTTAAAAATTATATTTTTTTATCTTCAAAAATAATAGTATTAAAACCCATATTATGTATTTTTACTTTACCCGTGGCATTTTTCCAACATGCCACCTTATAGTTACGCCCCCCAGTATAGCATAAATAGATGATTTAATCAGACTCTAAAAACATTTGAAAAGTAGGCCATCCACAATTATAAATATTTGTTTCCATCTCTAAAACTAGGTTAGTAAATATACTTCAGCCTGGTTTACTACATTCAATATGGTACTTACGAGAGGATGTTGTTTTAGGATACGTGCGTGCGCGATAGAGCGTCTGGGACGGGCTTGGGGCAGGCCGCGGTGTGCGAAGTGCCACTCTTTATCAGAATCTAGAACCTGTAACAAGAAAGTTTCATATAACGACACGCCTTATAAGAGGAAGATAGAGGTGAGGTATCGGAAACTATGTTAAATATAATCAAATCTATTGCTATCAACCAGGTTCAGTTCAAGACTTCAGGCATTAGTAGAAAAGCGAAATATTCGGGTCATTTAAGAGAGCAGTGTGTTATTTTATATGTAGTTTAGATTTTGTCTCTAGACGTTGAACAATATTGTTTTGTTAGTTTAATTAATCTCTGGTTTGTTCTTAGTCATCAATATGTTACCATATACATCGCTGGATCGAGTCGGGAAAACAAGTAGAACAAGTACCATTAATTATACCAAAATAACAGTAAATATTTTAATTAAAACAACACGAAACCGCGAACGTTCCCACATAACTTCGCTGAATATATCGCCGCAAACCGCAGGGATTCTGCAATGAAACAAATATCTACAGCATTTGAAATATTTTCACGTTCACTTTGAGTGTGAAACGCTCGCCAGATTCGTGTTTCAAATATATTTCGGTGTCTAGCGTTCAGAATAGGTATTTCTACACGAAATTACGAATACGAACTTCGTGATGTCTTATTTGCTACAAATGTTTGATTTCGTAATTTGTTTCTTACGCTCCGGTGACATTAAAGCAATTAGTGTCTGTGAAGTTATGGCTGACTCGGTTACAAATTACACGCTATACACATGTGTAATTTGTAAAGTAATTTACGATGCCTTTGGCAGAGAATAAGTTATGTTAAAGGCGTACAGTTTTTTAGGAGTAGGGGCGTTGCGGTTATCGCCTGGATGTCTTGCTAACGGAATACAAAGGGTCCCTCGGCTTAGCAAACGCAGCGGCTACGATAGACAGTGGGGAAGGAAATAGGAGAAGGATAGGAACTTCTTAGGATGGGTTTAGCAAAAAATGAGGGGAAACGTTCGCGGGCCCATTTAAGTGTTAATGTGTTCTGCAACAAAGAGGTATACACATTGCACTGTATGTCTTGGCCCACGACATATGAACCCCATGCATTATGACATTGCAATAAGGTTATAGCTTAAGGTCCATTTCATACATTTTTTTGAGTAACTAAACAAGTAAAGAATTTAAATTCACGTCTAGTTAGTGATTAGTTCTCGCCTTTAAAATTTAATACGACGAAATTTTAAAGGCCGAAATATCCATGCATTAATATTTTCGTTCTTAAAACTAATTTAATAGACGAAATTTAAATTTTTGTCAATACTTGTTTAGTTACCCAGATTAAAGGTGAAACAAAATGTATGAAAAATTGACCTTAAGCTATAACCTTAATGAATGAAAACCACATACGCGTTACTACTGCTAACATTGTCCTAAAAATCATTCGTGAATAACGAATATTTTCACTAAAACCCAGTTAAACTTTGTAGTTTAGTGCGAATATTGCTTTTGCGTGTATATGACTGGAAGTGTGACGTTGTTGCGGTGACGAATTATCTTACGAGTAGCAAAAATGGTATTAGAATGCGTAATAATAAATTACTTTTATTGATATTTATATTTTTCGAAACTTACACTTTATAATTTATATTGACGATTCAAGTAACTTATTGTAGTATTATTTTCTGGAAGATAAGTATGTGGTACAAAAGCTAGTCCTTTATAAATATTAAAACCTTTCCAAATTTCCACAACACTGGTTACCACGATAAGTTTTCGTTCATCATCGTGTTATGCTATTAAAGATCCTTAGTTTTCATAATTAATTAATTTGTTTCTGTTAACTTTAACCTTCTACATATTAAGTTTGTTATTAAATGAAATTTACAACGTACTGGCTTCCTCTGAGAGTTCGTATATATTATTTAAATTAATATCTTAAGGCTTAAGAATTGATAAAATATTATGTTACTTAACTTCACTTTCTTTATTTTCTTACTTATAAATACTAAAGATTGTGAAATGTTTATATGTTTGTTAGAAGTAAACGCATAAGTACCTGAATGGTTTTAAATTAAATTTGGTACGGATAGACTATGTCCTAGAATAAAATATTGGCTTATTATCCCGGTAATTTCCTCCCATGGGAAATTATGGAATATTTAAACCTGATTTTCTAAATATATGGCGCTGACTTCGTACAAATAACACTGTGAATCCGTACATTGAGTTAGGAACTTTTGTAGCGGGAAAGGTTTTCGAACGGCGCCGGCCGGTGGAAGCCTCGAGCAACACCAAGTAAAGAATACACGTAAAGGGTGAAGTTTTACTGAATGAACCTTACCCAATGGCGATACAACTAAAATACAAGTAGTGGGGGTTGAGGAAAAGGTTTTAGTTTTACCTTTGGTATCTTACCTACCCTATTCCAATGACGAATAAGTTGAAACCTTTTTAAGCATGTTGCCGAAAGGATTTGACTTGGTTTTCACAACCGACTGTATATCTACATAAAAGGTTCGCCTATGTTGGGATTTGAACCCAGATCCACCCATGTGATTATTCAAATATTGGCTAAAGGTATCTTGACAGTAGGCGATCTAGGGAGTGGCGGACGGGGCACCCGCTTAGAGCCACGTGCCTATAATAAAATTTGTAACTTTAAAAATAAATTTGCAGAATCTATATTTGATATCTCTCTATCGACATTAAAATACCGGAGATAACTTTTATAACCATCACGTATGATCCAGCACAGATTTATAGCTCTCGTACAACGCTTTTCTTTACTACTTTCTGACGTGCGTAAATGAAAACAGACTTTACGGCCAAGAAAAGGCCAAGTGGCAATTACTTTTACAAGCAATACGCCGTCAATTGTTCGTTCTTGATGGCCAGGTTATTAGGAACAATATAATGGAGGAAATGCGCTGCGTAAATGAGAATTGCACTACAATTAATTCATCGGGCCAAGGTTAAGTCGTGGGAGATTCAAGGCATTGTTGGCTTCTATCTGTACCAAAAATGAATCATCTAGGCTGCTAGTCGTGTCTAATTAAACGCCTTTTTCTTGAGGATAGACTGCAACAGACCAAACTATCAAAATCTTGCCTTACAAGACGTAAAATTCTTACGTCCTTCATAATTATGTATGTTTTAGCGTGATCATTTACCATCAGGTTATTAACTTGCTCGTTATCCATCTATTATAAGCAATACTTCCTAAAGCCATCAATTATTCTGGTAGTATATTTGTATCCTTATGCTACCACCATACACGAGGTATAAAGCTCGCCATGTTAGGCCATGTAATACGCATTCCAGGGTTAATTTATGTATATTCGGTTTCGAAATGGCTGGCATAATTATGTCAGCTGGTGAGGAATAACCATCTCTCATCAGCCAATACTTTAGCGCCACCTATTTTCCCATCAGATGCAGCTGACTTCCTAGGAGAGCCCGTAAAAAAAGAATTTCGTTCGTAAACAATGATTCATCGTTTTATTATGCACGTGTGGAGCACCGTCGTGTTTAGGCGGTGAAAGAATTTTCTTTTTTTTCTTATATTATAAATTATAAATATATTTATTTATAAATATTTTTACAGCGTCCACCTTTGCAAATTTCTTATACTACAGAGTACTGATGTAAAGGATCAAAATATTTGAGTAATCTGCTCTCCTAAAAAATAATTATTCTACAGCTCCTACCTTTACAAATTTCTTTTACTACAGCTACTGGTTTGAAGGATCTAAATACTTTAGGTATCTTATGTATAATTATGTTTTACTTTTATTCTTTTATGTATAGCAAACTTTAATACGAACTGCTTAAAACCCAAGTCTACTCGGCCTTAACCATAGTTCTAACTACGCTGGTAATTGTATCAAGTAATTTACTAACAAAACGTTACTACTAAACTACTCGAAATTTTCCGATGTTCAAACACATTTAGTTACTTACTAAATAACATTCCAATCGACAAAAATACCCGCGTAGTCCGAAGTAAACTTTAAGAAAAGTCCGCCATTATTATCTATCATTACAAACATCCTATACAACCTTTTTTTTTTTTTTTTTTTTTTTTTTTGGTTTCGCGGAGAAAGTGCCTTATTACTACCGCCCAGCCTTCGTGGGGGGCGACTGAGCGGTTATGCTGGGGTAACCGTGCCTTACGGCCCAGCGTTGAGCCGCCCGGATTTGATGGTGACCTTCGGGCGACCGCCGGGCCGAGTCCCTAGCCCTATATACAACTTAACCTATGCACGGCCTACCAGCTAAAACTCCGCGGTGGCCCTCTTCGGCGCATTAGGGACGGCCGCGGGCTTCCTCTGACGTTGAAGTGTCTAGTCTGCGACCGCAGCCGCCCCTGCGCGGTGCCGCCTTGCGGCCCGTCTCCTATGGGGGGGGGGGGGGGTTAGTTATAGGATCTTAAGATAATACAACTGATAAACAAATAATGCTGTTACCATCTTTTATCATGAAAATAACGCGATGGTTTTGTTGTCTCTATAGGAAGACAATGGCGAAGGGTGAAATATTCCGAAAAGGAACGCGACATAACTTGTAAGTACTAAAAATAATGCATAAATGCGATTTGGAAATCGTTTCAATGATTTTATATAAACTACGGAAGGCAAATCGACAGGAATCGGGTTATGTGGACCCTTAGCCACTATAGGAATAGGAGGGTTACCACATAATTTCACAACTATGTTGGAAACCTATGTCGTTCCTTTGAGTAGGTTTTTAACCAGCATTTAGATTTAAAAATTACGTCACAGACTAAACTATTTCAAGGACTTTTAAAGTATACCTTACAATATATTTTTAATAAACAACAATTAAATGGAAATCATGGCATAAAATATAAACATAATAAGTTCAAAGATTAAACTAATTAAAGACTACGACTACATATAAACGGAAAGGTTTAATGGAAATGGGGGCAAGACTACTGTCATTTTACCGTCCTCAATTCCAGACTCCGAACTGATACTAAACATAAAAATTCATTATCTCTTAATGCAACCCAAAGATTTTTTAACGTTAAATAAAAATAGAATTATAATTTTCTTAATCCTCAAAAACTCGAAGGAAATATAATTAACATCAATTAAATTAAAATCTCATTAAAGTAAATTACCTTAACAGTTTGCAAAATAATAATAAAATTTTATTTCCTTAGGATACTTACTTAAAAATCTTGTTGATGTTAACAAAATATGACGCTCGAGAGTAATTTAAAATTGTCATTTGCTGAATAAAACTAAATTAAATAATAATGTGATTTACGTTTTGAGATTCAACTGGTGGTACTTCTCTCATATGTGAGAGTCCGCTTGGGTAGGTTCCACCCCAATGCCTATTTCTGCTGCTAAGCAACAGTGTGTAGTCACTGTTGTATTTCGCTTTGAAGAACACTGTAGCCAGTGTAACTACAGGACATAATAAGACTAAACATCTCAGGATGGTGAACGCACCGGAATACCGAACAATACTTTGTAATTCAAGTTGTTGGGTGGTTTTTTTACTGTTCATGGGCGATCGTATCGCTTACCTTTAGGCGAACGGCAAGCTCGTGTCGTCATTCAAGGCGGTAAGAAGACACTCTTATAATGTCACTAGATGGTGTAATTCAGGAATAAATTACAGTCAGTGTGCGAGTTATATGTACTTAGTATAATCGTGTACATATTATTTTGTATTAAATATTCATAAAATTATATTTAGTCCGCATTATGCTACAAAATTGTCAAAGACAAATTATTTCACAAGGATTTCTCTTCCACGCCTTTCGCTTAATTACATTTTAACGCATTCGTATTTTCAAGTACTTCTCTTTGACACTCTTTATATTAATGAGGCAACGCGAAATGCAATATTAAAGTAAATTTTGTTTATTTATTTTAATTAAAATATGTTAAAGAAAAATTTTACTGATGAAGTCATTCCAATGTGCTAAATATTGTACTTTCTACTGAAGTTCCTTCATATTGACCGGTACATTTTAGCTCGTACAGGCATCTGGCAATGAAATTAGGGTACTTCTCATTGGCGTAACCTACTCAACGAGACACCCGGAGTTGAATGAGAGTTTTAATAATTCAACGATGAAAAAATTCGGGACCCCTTTTGAGTAGCTGCCTATTCCTACCATATTCATGAGACTTCGGGTCTCCTATTGAATTAAGAGCTCTGAGCACGTGGGAAACGTAACCTTAGATTAAAGACGATTGACTAAGTACCTGATACAATAATAGCATATCTGTATTCAGTGCGCCTGGTACAGGCAATCAGCGTACTCTATTTAATGAGAGAAGGAATGAGATTTACTATTCTGGCCTTATGCGAATTGAGGGACTTATATCTCCCAAATTTGAATAAAGATATTCTTTTATACCGATTTCTTTCATCGTACTATCTCAGGAATCAAACCCGGGGTCTTGGTGCTGATGATTATTATTTAAAGAACTCGAACACTAATAAATAGGTAATTAAGTTTAATTGCACAAAATTACTTCCTTTATCCCCGAGGAGAAGGCATAGGCGCAACTGGTCTAACCACACTTCGTCGTGCGTATTCCGTCTCATGATGTGATAGGCGACGAGCCTATCGCCATATCGGGTACAAATTCCAGACTATGAACTGATACTGAGTAGAAAAACCCAATATCAGTTTGCCCAACCCAAAGACCTCAGAACTGCAGTCATACCATAATACAACGCCACCAAGGCAGTCGAATTTGGATGTGTTAAACATATATTTATATTTCCTATTATTAATTTCAGAAACTAACGTAAATTGGTAAAAAGAATTACGATATATCTCACTATTTTTGGAACAAACGAGTTCACGAAAAATGAAGATAAAAACATAAAAACTACGTAAGAGGCACAAGATACATACGAAAACGTTCTTGAATAATGAATACTATATCCAAAAACGCGGTACAAAATGTACGTGATTTTTATCTCTACTGCTATATTACTCCCCTACGGTGTAATGAAGACTGTAGGAGGCTTTGATGTTATTCCATTTCACGCTACGAGAGTATGAAGATGAGTCATTTTTACTTAACCTTACTTTACTTTTGGTTTGCTATTGCCTCCTAAGAAGCAGTGATTCTTTACTAGATAATTATAATTTATATGTTAATCTATACTAATATATAAAGCTAGAGTTTGTTTTAACGTGCTAATCTCATGAACCGCTAAATCGATCTTGAATATTTTCACTATGAAGCTACATAACTTCTGAATGCTCCTCCTTTTTATACCATGAAAATATTTATCTCAAAAACTATTTTACGCGGGCGGAAGCAAAACCTATTCCAAAATAATATGGTCAATCTAGGTACAGAAGTCGTTGAAAATCATGTTCTTTTCGAATAAATAAACATCAAAAAATCTTTATACTTATCTGCATTTCTCTCGCAATCATGTCATATTATTATATATCATGTGTATATAGTTTATTATGCTATTAAATATATAAGTATCACTAGTTGCCTCTATAATCATTATGAGTTATAAGTATATTCATTATGGCTTTCCTCATGTAGGGTGACGTAGTCGAAAACTCGTGCAACCAAAGTTTTCACTTATATTTTTACGATCAGACGACAGACTGACGCCAACCATCTTAGGAAAACACTCTTTTATACTCTTGTAGGTTGGATTTTTGAGATGGGACAGCAAGCAATGTCCTTAACGACTGCAATTACACGTAAACCTTAAGATCTGCATTCATGGATTTTGAAATATACGTACCGACGGTAAAAATGGGCAATTTATGCAAAAATTTTGTTTGACGTCAACCGTTCCTACTACTTATTGCAAAAACTTATCTATGTTAATCGATTCTATTGATTATAAGGATCAAAATACTTGTGGCGGTATACTACGGTCGCTCCGCGGCTTCACCCGTACAGCGCAGGTTATGGTAACTCGATTTATCACGGTGTACTTTCAATCGCCCTGACCATCGCACCCCACAAACAAAGATCACGTAGACGTCAGCACAGTGGCGACTAACTATACGTCCCTATACTCTATCCGAGGATTAACTACGTTTAAGGTCGAAATTGCAAAAGCAATCCAAAATCCTTATTCCATACATTTTGTATGAAACGCGATTGTAGTTCACTATTAAGTCGTGAAGTTAATTGTCCTTACTGCCCCGTCTAAAAATCCACCCTGTATAACGCAACCGGCATTAAATAGTTCCTTTATTATGAAAACTTTTTATTTATTGTTTTGAATGACGAGACGAGCTTCCTGTTCGCCTGATGGTAAGCGAAACGACCGCCCATAAACAGTAGAAACACCATCCAACACCTTGAATTACAAAGTATTTTTGGGTATTCCACTGCGCTCGCCATCCTGAGACTTGAGATATTAAGTCTTATTATGTCCAGTAGTTACACTGACTACAATTTTCTTCAAACTGGAACACAACAGAACTTATACGCTAGTCGTTCAACCGTTTTCTCTCGATCACAATGGCATAACGCTAGTCATTTGCATCTTATAGGACTTTTACGACATGGAAATATACCGTCTTAGTCTTGAGTATAAATAAAGGCAACATACTGTATCTACCACTTATACAACGAATTATTATAGCGCTTTTCGAAATAATTTGTATATTTGAGCAATGTTTCATTGATTTTTCATGTTTTAGGTGAAAAACGATTGAAAAACAATGTTAACATCTCTTAATCTAAACAGACTTCAACAAGCGAATGTCTTTTATTATTAACACTACGGTATTACTATTTAAATGAAATGAAAACTAGTACTTCTAAACAAAACTCAAGTACTTACATAATTTTCATCAATACTTTTCCCCATAAAAGTGGTAAATCACTAAGCGGTATTTTTCAATCGACAGATAACATTTATCCATCACATAAATTATAAACTGACTCAATATAAGAAGACAAATTGACAGTTACATATTTTAATTTGTTTATATTGTACTTTATCCTACGAATAAATTTTATCTCATGATTGAAAAATGAGCCCTTTAGCGAATCAAAAACTATATCAATACTATAAACCTGTGACAAAAAACAATTAATAAATATCCATATTGGACTAACGATTTGCCCAACCGCTAGCATAAGTACCTAAACTCAGCAACGAAATACCCAGAAATAAACCCATAAATTTTATTTAACTTATTTTTAACAAAATCCATTCTCCGCGACGACTGAGATGATAGAATAAACAAAAATAATGAAATGAAAACATACAGGCGTGGATAATACATTTTAAATGTATTCAGGAAAACATTTGGAGCTTAAGCCGAGCTTATTTACATTAAAGCGCCTCTCCTTCCCGAAATTCCACATTGTGGTCATGCCTTTACCCTCAGGAATCCCTTTTACCTGTCTCATTAGAATTTCCAACGAAAAAGGGACAAGACGCTAAACCCAAAGCTCTGCAATTACGTACAGTAATTTTAGACGTCCATTTGGGTAAAAATAGTAGTTTTTCTACCCAACTTAGTTATGTTGCTAATAAATAACATTGAAATTACGGCAAGTGTGCTAATTAGTTTCCATGTCAGAATGTTTTTCTTGTTTTGTGTTTAGATATTTTTTAAAGACTTCCTGTAATCAAGGTACTGTCGTTTTGAATGGTATAATAAAAAATATTTGGCATTTTTGTCCAAAACACATAATAATTTTAAGTTTACCACTATCCACCGTTTTCATTAATGAAACACGATACTTATTTCGATCAATTGTGAAAATGGACCAATCAAAACAAAGTATTTTGAGAAGCTTAAAAATGAGTTATTTGAATTGGTTTATTCTCAGGATGGCATAGAAAATTAAGATTGGGATCGTATCGAAAACGGCCGTATATGAAACATAAACGTATCCTTAAAAAATATTTTACTTCAATCATGTATCAATAAAAAATCACATTAATTTATTTTGTTAGATATCATGTATAAATTGTTCAAGTTCAATATATGATATGTGCAATATGTTTCATCGTTTTGATGATATGCAAGATTATATACGTACGTACAATTAGACAAGGTAGTTACACAAACTATTTGTTGTTGTTTTTACAGTTGTTATTCTTTATCTATATAATTGGTCTATCATACTATACATATCTATATTTCTATTATTTTTAGATAAAACGTAAGTACGTATACAATTTATATTAATTGCAACGAATTAGTTCTGATAAAACATCTTAAATTAATGTTAATAACATGTCCAACTATTTTTGTCAGCGAGTTAAATCTCAGCATATTTTGGGAGATAGGCTGAGAACATAACAAGTTCACGGCCAAATGTCACCCGCCGGAGACTCGGGCCTTCATCACGACATATTATATATTATCCTTCACATTTGGGAATACACGATGGTAGAATCATATTCAGAACATGTGTGTTTTCTAAAATAGGCCGTATTTTTTTGGGTGTCTGTTTTATAAAAAAGATATTTACATTCTGTTTGTCCCGTCATAAAAATATTTATCACTGTCCTAGATTTCTGTTTTAAATTACGCGGCCTATTTTAATGAGTTTACTCAAAACGTTAAATTTTGTATAGGTTTCACTTTGGAAATTCAGATGTCATTTTTGCAAAAATAACCATTTTGTAGAAGTTTAATATATATATATATATATATATATATATATATATATATATATATATATTTTACATTTGATTATGACTGATTTTTTGCAGAAAAGAAATCACGATAGTATTTATCAGAGCAGCTTATATTATGACAAAACAACACATGGTCTCTCTGTGTGTAAAATTTCACCCAACTCGTATTAATATTATCCATAATGGGCTAACAATCTTAACATTTATTGTAAAATTTGAAGGATAATGTGTGTTTAGCGATTATAGACCTTAGTGGTATTATTAGCATTCACACTTTACATTAATGTCAGGAAATTTTTCATCTCGCAGTTCCATTTAACAACAGAACTGCCCCGATTTTTTACAAACATTTTTAAAGCGCCATCTAGCGTTGTAAATAACCTCATGTTATGTTTCATGTTAACGCACGCCAGCAATAAAAACGACCAGCTATTATTCAAGAGAAACTACTGTCCATTTATTGCGGTTCTTTAATAACTTCAGCCTCATTTTGCGGTACTAAATGAGACCCAATGAAATATCACGGCTTATTCGCGTAATTAGCGCTTTCAATGACTAATTTGCGGATATTTTTCGCCCAGACTTTCTTTTCCCTTCGGACTTGGAAATTAATGTTTGATAATTATAAATACTTTGAGAATTGTAACTGACATTTGCACTTATGCTAAGTAAAATAATTATATGGATGGAGTGACTTATGCTAACATATTACTGGTGGTACGTCTCTCAATTGTGAAAGTCCGCCTGGGTAGGTACCACCGCAATGTCTATTTCTGCCGCCAAGCAGCTGTGTGTACTAACTGATGTTTTTCGGTTTGAAGGACAATGTAGCTACTAATGTAACTACTGGACATAATAAAACTTAACATCTCATGTCTCAGGATGGCGAGCGTAGTGGAATACCAAACAATACTTTGTAATTCAAGGTGTTAACTTTCTACCGTTTACGGGCTGTCTTATCACTTACCATCAGGCGATCAGTAAGCTCATCGCATTATTCAAAGCAATAAAAAAAATCTCTTTATTTACAATTACTTAATATAGTACCACAAAAGTATTTTTCCTCTTTCTATCCTTACAAACACATACGCAAATGTTTGCACGCATCAATGTCTGTCGATAGTTAAAACTTAAAAAAAAAATGATAGTTTTATATTATAATTTTAACCCAAATTCATCAATATTCTAAAACCAATAAGTACCCAAATAGCCGATTAATTTAAACTAAAAATACATCGTCCTACCAAAATAGTACTCAAGAGACTGTAGAACTTGCCAGCCTTTTCGTCACATTTTAGAAACACTCGGCGTGTACAAGTTTCCAAGAGTCAAGAGCTGTGAATGCGGTGACGAGGGCGCTCCGAAAGCGCCAACACGTACAAGACAAGAGCGTTGGAACAATGAAATATGCTATATAATAACGAAATTTCAGGAATATTGAGTATATAGTATAACTAAAGTGGATCCAGACACGTCGGGAATATTTAGTGGCCGAAATCCCTATATGTGAGTTAAGCCATTATTAATTAAATTTATATTTAGTATAACATATTACACAAGCATATGCAGCCTAAATTGTCGCGAGGCTCAGAGTAGGTGGCTAGTAGCAACCAATAGTTTCTCGATTTCAACAATTTCTTACGAAACTAAAGTTTTTTTCTTAATCAACAGTGTTTATGAAAAAACCCACGAGGCACCTCTACTAGGTGCGAGGTTGAAGAGATTTTCGAAAGACCAATCTATACCTTAAGGCTTTACCCCCAACCAAACGACGTGCTAATAGTGCGTATCGAAGGAATTCCGAAGGCCGCTTGCTTGGGGAAGCGCTTTAAAAGGACGCTGGTATAGCTCAAATATATAATAATAACAATAATATCAGCCCTGTATTATATACTTGCCCACTGCTAAGCACGGGCTACCTCTACTACTGAGAAGGATTAGGCCTTAGTCCACCACGCTGGCCTAGTGCGGATTGGTAGACTTCACACTCCTTCGAAGTTCCTATAGAGAACTTCTCAGACGTGCAGGTTTCCTCACGACGTTTACCTTCACCGTTAAAGCGAACGATAAATTCACAAAGAATACACACATGATTTTAGAAAAGTCAGAGGTGTGTGCCCTTGGGATTTGAACCTGCGGTCATTCGACTTGGCAGTCCGTTCCACACCCAACTAGGCTATCGCCGCTTTAGCTCAAATATCTACTGTCAAACTCAACTATACAACTATCTGAGAAATGCTGTTGAAACAACGGGTACAATTACCTTCTGGTGGATGCAGGCTGCTTCCGACAGGTCCGTCTGGGAATCTTTGTGGGAGGCCTATGTTCAGCAGTGGATTTTATGTGGCTGATAATGAACTACGTTCTGATAATGGAATAATTATACCTACGAAAATATAAACTAAACAAAAAAAACTGTAATCATCACATTTCCAGTACATTTATCTGTAATTTATCAAATCCAATGACAATGTTAACAAACGCGTTAATACTCACGATGGCTTTAATATACAAATTTACTGTTATCCCAACTCGGATGGACGTAATATTTCATTAATTCAAATCAATAACAATAGAGAAGATTCAATTGTTTTGATGGAGATTAAGTACTTTAATTACAATTGAGATTCCCGATAAGGAACAAATTGTATTTCCGCAGTATCCATCATATCCATATCCATCCATAAATACGTAAATACCATACGGCATACTTTTGTATATTGCTAGTATTTGAAAGCGGTTCCATCAGCACGATTCGCTCTCTTGGATTTCTCATATGCGAAAGTCCGTCCTTATATAAACATGTTCCTATTTTAAAGACAATTAT
The DNA here is from genome assembly GCF_014839805.1 of Manduca sexta. Classification (NCBI taxonomy): domain Eukaryota; kingdom Metazoa; phylum Arthropoda; class Insecta; order Lepidoptera; family Sphingidae; genus Manduca; species Manduca sexta. The sequence goes on along the minus strand of NW_023592248.1, from coordinate 15,519 downwards.
GCCTAGTAAAGCGCTGTTAACAAATGACAGCTGAATTTGTACAGCTAGCTTCATAATTATACCTAATTTCTAAGAAACATCTTGACAAATAGTTTTTTGCATTAAAGATTAAAAAATCCGACACTTGTAAGCGTTAAATTAACAACCCCATTATGAAAGCAGACGCAAATCTTTTTATAACAATTTTATTCGGGTTAAAACAAAACTCTTTTAATAATTTATAGGATGAAAATTCAACTGCCTTTGCCGAGTAAAAATACGTTGTAAAATATGAATTATGTCCGTCATGGCTCGCGCCTGACAGGGGAAATAACGCTACTAATAAAACAAACCTTCCTACAAGCCTTGCCGTTTTATATTATGATTACTTTTCCTTGAAGCTCAGGATGGATAAGACAATGTAATGAAATGAATACAAAGTGTCTGCGTTTTGTGTACGAATAATCTTTTGAGGTAGTGAAGCGAATGTAATGCTTTTCTTAGAGCTAGCATGGATTATGAGTAGGACTGCCAACCGTACTATAATATAGTATTGTACTATATTTTGAGTCTGCGTACTATATACTGTTGAAGAAAACATATAGTACGCAAAATACTATATTTTCAACACCGGAATAAATAAACCCTTCATTTTAAAAATATATGAACGCTCCTTTACATTAAATTTTGAATGATGCGACAGCGTGTATCCGAATTTTTATAGAAATAAATCAGTAACAAATATATATTTATCTAATTTTTTTGCTTTTTTTATAAAATACTATAATTTTTTGAAATGTACTATATTTTTTTAAACTTATTTTGAAAAATTCTACATTTCACCGAAGAATTGTTGGCAACCCTAATTACGAGGTTGGAATCGCGCCATACCGTTTATCGGTACTTATTATTGTCTATATCTATCTATATAGAATCTATAATTATATTAAAATATATAACTTTAGTATTAATTTAAGATTCTTAGATTGACAATCCTTATAGATGTTTTTAAATGATTCATTTTATTTTTGAAGTAAATTAACTATAATCCCCAAAACATCATGAACTCGAATCAGGTTTTGCTCATCCATTGCTGTTTCCATAATCATTTCATCGTAAAATTTAAATTACATCTGTGGATGTCAAAATATTAATTACTTTGTTCAATAGTCTTCAATATCTAACATAAATCTCTATAAACATATGTACTACATTATCTAAATAGAAAACACGAATATTCTGCCACGAACTAAAAGCTTGTTATATTGTACACGTCTAAAACTAGCAACTCTGAAGTTTGTGAAGTGAAACTGATAGTCTGTGGTCACGGTTCTGAAACTTGATGTCGTTTCCATGTAGGTTCGACAACTATTTAATGGGTACCAACTTTGATATTAATATCTCATGCTCTGTGCGTAGGTACGTGTCAAAACATTATTAATAGTAACTTTATAACGACTCATATTTCAAACGTAGGTCATATGAGTATTCAAAGAATGTATCATTAATATCATGAAGATATGATAAATAGCGCTAACAAACAAGACAAATTAAAAAATTGAGTCTAAAAAACAAATTATTCGAAATTCAAAAACTGTCATCTCATGACATTTTATATTCCTCGCTCGTTTATCATTTAAATTGTAAGCAAAAATAAAGGTGCTTTAAAAATATACGAACACAAAACAATGGAGAATAAATTCTTTGTATTAAAGTTGGAAAATGTTGTAATAATAATTTCAAGCGTTCTTGAATGGAAGCAATCTAATGAATGTTGTCTGCAATCTACCCATTGTATCGGCACAAATGGAATTGTTCGGAGCTTTTCTCTCATTGATATTTTAATTCAAATGGTTTACTTGTGATTTTTTAATCATGGCTATAAAAGAAAGGTTCTCTTTTCGACGATAAAGCGCTCTGCTTGATTACTCTGTAATCTATTTATAGATATTAGGATTAAATGGACATTAAAAGAATTGTACGCAACTTTATTTTATTTAAAATTTATATTCATATTAAAAAACGTCCTTCGAAGTCTGTTTTTATATTCTTTAATTGATCGTATAATTATATCAGAGCATTTAGATTGAATTTTTTACTTATCATGAAATTATACATAGAATAGTTAGATGCAGAAATGTTATATTGTGTACATTCGTTTTATGATCTTTCAATGAGGTATATAGTTAATATTAACATATTAAAACTGCATTAACTAGAATGACACTATAAGACAAATTTAAGATTACCGTACGCTCATTTAGGTCCAATATTAGTTTCAATCATTAGTAAGAATTTTGCTCTCAATTACAAACACATAAAAAATTATTTCTATGTATGTACATAATATAAAATTTTGTCATAATTTATAAGCTGGTCGGCGATTCCGACTACTTGAGTACGTGAGTAAAACCGTGTTGTTTTCGACTAATTTAATATGTCTCGCGTAAGTTTTAATAATATAATTTATCAATTTATAAACTGTATAATTGACAAAAAAGATTGACAGAGTTTTTAGGACCCTCAAACTTCGCTAGCAATAAATCACCAAAACCGAATTCGACGTTAAAAATAAGCGATTCCTGGCACGCGTCACTTGATACTCTTGAAAAAGTTTATCGCGAGTAACAAGATCATACAAGTTCAAGTGTTGGGTGAAGTGGCAGAAACAAATGGGCAAAGTTGGAACGTTTATTGGCATCATTTGAAGGCGGACACGGAAGGCCAAGGGCACTCAAATTTATTCTGAACTTCCTTCCTCATCCGTAAGTATTTCTTTAACACAAAATTTATTACGAAACAAGACTCCTGGCCCGTCGGTATATCTCTTACTGGAAATGATTTTCTATTAGTATTGATTGTGACCATTATGACTGCCTCGATGGCGTAGTTATACTGCATGCGCGGTACGGCAGCGCTCTGAATCCTGGATTCGAATCCGGGGTCGGGCAAAGTGATATTTGGGTTTTTCTGCTCAGTATCAGCCGGATTCTGGAATTTGTACCCGATACGGCGATAGGCTCACTCCCTATCACATCATGGGACGGAACACGCTTGGCGAAATTTGGGTGCCCTGGTTGCGCCTATACATATCCCTTCGGAGATAAATGCGTGATGTGTGTTTGTTTATTTTTGTTTGTTGTAACCATGGTGACTAAAAGCGTCGCGGTTCTATCCAAACATAATTACAGTTTCTGTTAAAATGTCGTAATTAAATCATACAAGTTGAAGTGTTGAGTGAAAAGGCGGAAAAAAATTGGCAAACTTGTAGAGTTGGGCGTACGCAGAAGGCAAGGGGCACTCATATAGATCGTAATTGTGTCCTTGTTTACGACATTTGTAACCGTTGTGTAGAAATGTTAGTTCTATATCCACTTGACGATTGAGTTAGAGCAGCTGAGGGAGTTACATTAAATGGAACCTTGTGAATGGCGAGACGAGTTGTTTACTCGTTTGTCAACAAAACAAATAAATTAGCTAAAGGTAGACACTCTCTCAAGTAATATCAATTGTTTGTGAAATTGTTTCGACTGTGCGTCATTGTCACATACGCTTTACGTTCAGTTACAGCGTGGGTTAATAAACAATGATACGTAACTTTGAAAGTCAAAGGTGCATAGCCTAAAGAGTGATTAACGACCTAGCTATGGTACAAACCATTCATATTAGACATAATATGACGTATTATAAATCCCTAATTCAATGAATTCCTCACTCCTGGTTGAATGAAACAAACAAATGTCTAGTAAACCGAAACACACCACACAATAACTAGAAATAAACATTTTACTAACGTTTATTTTTAAACATTTTTAAAAATAGAATAAGAAATCCTTTGAGCCAGTCCTGAAATAGTTAGAAAATAAAATGTAAATACAAGTTATCCGTAATTTTTTGTTCAGGACGTTATGTACGCAGCCGCTGTCTCATTGGAGCTGATATTATTATTTATTATATTATATTGACATTAGGCGATGATATGATTTCCCTCAAGGAGTCAAAATACTATAATTTTGTAAAAAAATGCAACACACCCTCCCCCATTTACCAAAAGGAGAAACCTTACTACCTAAAGGCATAAACACCACTTTTTACTGTGTGAAAACAAAACTAATTTATAAAAATCTCTTAATGTATCACTAGATAAGCAAAACCCGTCCACGGATAACCTCGTAAACCTTTATTGTATTGATTTCCCGTACAAGTATATATAGTACGTATAACTATATCTTGGTATAAGCCGTTATTTGAACAACGATACGGCACGCGTATCAATGCTCATAGATAAATCTCACCGTCACACTTTCGACGTCAGATATGACGTCAAACATTAAGGGTCTGTTTCACCAATTTCAAGTAAATTTTATTTGTCAGTTATCGTATTCTATACCTACAGTCTTACTTATAAAAAAATCGCATACATGCAGGTTAAAACAAAAAATTGACTTGATCAGCTGTAAGTCAAAACCCGCCATCTTGCCTCTTAATAAGGCTCAAACTAGGAAACTGATGATGTTTTTGACAGCTATTAAGCAATAGGGTACCGGACTCATTTTTGTTCTTTACTATTATCAAATATTTACATAATATAAATTATAACACAGAAGAAATTATTGAAATCCGGTAAAAAATCAACAAGTTATAAGTCTTTGAATTTCGGTGGAAGGGGTAATTAACAAGAAACAGAAAAGAGACGAAATACCCACGTGTGACGTCATCGGGAATTACGACGCGTGCGAAAGAAAGAGATGAAGCGATATCCCCACATCGCGCCCACTTTTGCACATTACAAAATTTTAAATATGAATTACTCGCTCATTTTTTAACCAATATTAATGCAGTTTTCGCAGGAGTGCTTCTTTTTCGTATTATTAACCATTACATATAGAATAATGTACAAAATCAAGAATAGGCCGGTCCCCTATTCTTATCATCTCTTAACGCTAAAACAAGTTTATAAGTAAGACTGCTAATGTAGATAGTACTCATTTTATTACCATTTATTTGGGAACAAAGTGTGACTTGTATTTAGGCGGCTTATACAATTATGTCACGAGTAGCATTATCTCAGATATTGTGATACAGATACTTAGGATCCGAAAATGTATTATTAGTGCCTCTTATACGCTGTCGTTGCGTGTTTAGAAGACATAGGCATAAATATTATGCGTGCAGAGTTGCATAATAGGTTTTCCGAACAATAGTCAAAAATTAAGAAATCTATGAGGGGGACAGACACAATCTCTTGCTTTTTTATTGCGTCTATTTTAATTAAAAATATCTAACAGCAAAAAATACCAAGAAGGTTATTGTCTCCAGGCTCTCATTCAAGAACAACAATATCTTATACAGGCTGTAAACCGAAAGATCCTTAGCTTAATTAATTCCCAGGTTGGACATTTTGTGTAGGTTTTTCTGTCACGATTTTTATTTAGAACTATATGTACGCAGCCGCTGTCTCATTGTAATAACATTATGGAAATGTCTTTATTCCCCTCCTTGTCAGACGTATTAGGGAATAATAAGCTATTTTTCGTAAACATGCATATTTTGTTTTAATTCAATAAGTCTGGTTGGCTTTTATACGCTGTTAACTTATTTTGCCATTTATAACTATTTATCTACTTTTCATTAACATACCCTTCTTGTAAACCTTATTTTGTAATTACTAGATATTAGATTAGATTATTATTCTCACTAAGAGGAGATCGTTGAAGCCAAGACACTAACCAAATCGTTTCTGCAACATGCATGGTGTGCTGCGCGGACCACACATCGGAGAGCCATAGGAACAAGAAAAAGAAGAATTATAGGTACAGAACCGTCGACATAGCACATAAGCTAGTCTTTATCATTATTGTGGCCGCACAATCATATGGATTTTATCTTTCTCTTAATCCTTTACTTATGTATGTGTAATGTTTATTGCAGCCATATATCATATTCATGTTTGTTTTAACATTTACATTCTGATATAATCTACATAGTTGTTAAGCTCAACATTATTAAAGATTTTTAATGTTTATATCATTGGCAGGCTAAATAACACTCAAATACCTTTGAGTGAAGAGTTATATTTGAAAGACATATGAGTTAACACCACCTATGACACTGAGAAGCCCGGGATTGGCATTTGTAGCCAAAAAGAAAATCACACAGCACTCCTTTATCCTCGAAAGGGTCAACAGAGGTGCAACCAAGGAATCTACTTTTTGCCAAATGCTCCATCCCATGATGTAATACAGAGCGACTCTATCGCCATATCATTCCAAACTCCAGGCTAATGTGAGTAGAAAAACCTGACTTGGGTTTGGAACACGGGAGCTCAAAGCTGTGATCGTAACGCGCACTCAATAAAATTACACCACCGCAGCGGTCTCTGAAAAAGTGAACTCACTTCTTACTCCAAAGACAAATTGTACGTACATTAACTGCACTTCTATCTTCGGAAATAAAGGCGTAGTAAACATCAATATATATTATGTACTATGTACTAGATTTGGCGTTCCGATCATTCACTGTGTTCAACTGAATTGAACTGCAATCCATTCAAACTGACATGAGTATGGTCAATATTGACAGCTTGTGGTTGTGTACGGAGTGCCGCTTAGGATAAAAGAACTCTAAAAGTGTAAACTTGGATTTGAATAAAAAATATTAGTCAAATAAGTAAAATGATTTGTTGTTCAAGTGAATAAATATGTTATAACTGTGACGTTTTGGTTGCCATTTTAATTCAGATTTTAAACAAATAGTTTATATGGACGTTCGTGTCTATAGAATATATGTCATTGGTAGGTAAATGTGAAAATAATCATAGACTGTCTATTTCCAGTGCGGTCAAAACACGTGCCGATGCGAATATTCACAATAATCGTGCGGTCGGCCGTCGAAGCACGCTTGCGGCTTTAAATAATTAAAGCCGGGCGCATTGTGCATTTAGTACGTTGACGCTGTGCGGTTTTCGGGTGTCGGGGATTTGCTGGCTTTGTTAGTTCGTTCATTGAAAGTTTACTTCAAAGGGCAGAAGTACATTGGTTCGCTGACTCATCATCGAACCTATATAGATAAATTACTTGATTAGAATGATTTTTTATAATAGTGATTTGTCTAAACCTAATTAATAAGTGTTTGGCTATTTGTATATTATACGTGCACTGCAAAGTGATCCCAATGTACCTTACAGTAAGTGGAGTGGAATCCATTAGAATGTCGACTGCCGAGAGGTAATCGTAAACAATTATGCCGGCCTGTTGGAACCGGATTTACACAGGCTGATCCCGGAACGAGAGACATCTACGTGGGCCATTATGGCGAGTTTTAACGCTTTGTGTACGGTGGTGTATAAGATAATAAAAAAAAATGCACTTAACGAAACACACGTCTATCCTTATATCTTATTTATGAATATTATTTTAACTAGTTACATGGATGAAGAAATAATCAATTTTAAATTAAAAACCATGTAAAATTTAAAAACCATACGAATATTAAAATTATTGTAACTAAAGTGTCAAAAAAACACATTTTGCCATGGCATTCCAGACCCTAGCTTATTAGAATATATTATTTTTTTGAGTTGTAAAATATATATTTGTCACCTATTTCACGTTTTTTATCATATACGGCAAAGATGCAAAGCTGTTGATACAAAGATTATCCGACGACTCAGTATTCCAAAGAAGAATTCAATGCGATAAAAATATACTTACATAAGCAAATTGCAAATCCCAAAACCTGTTTTTGTACGATGCCAATCTTTGCATCATACTTCTCTAGAATACTAAAGGCATCGATGTATATGTACTACTTACTAGATTTGGCGTTCAGAACATTCACTGTGTTCAACTGAATTGAACTGCAATCCTTTCAAACTGACTTTAGTATGGCCAATATTAACAGCTCGTGGTTGTGCACTGATTGGCGCTTGTGATATAAGGACTCGAGTCTCAGTGTAAATCTGAATTTGAATAAAAATATTAGTCAAATAAAGTGAATAAATAGGTTATAACAGTGACGTTTTAGTTACCATTTTGGATCAGATTTTGAAGAAATAGTTTATATGGACGTTCGTGTCTATAGAATATACGTCAATGACTAAAGGCGTGTTGTTCTGAGTGTTTCACAATTTTTAAGTAAATTTTATTTGACATTCATCATATTGAACAGCTAATGTAGATAGCATTTATATTATTAACATTTATTTAGGCGCATAGATTTGAGTGTGACTTTTGTTTTTGGCCGGCTTACACATTTATGTGATTACTGATCCGTAGTATTTACTCAGAAATTGTGAAATAGGCCCCAAGTACTATATGAGTGTAAGTTCTAGACTTTCGCCTCTCACCCACCGCAAGTCTATAAGTCAAGATCAAAAGTGACACGCATTTTATGAAATCCTAAGAAGGCAATTTTTCAGGGATTACTAAGCTATTTAATCCGCTACGAAATTAAAGAGAGAGATAGAGGAGTTTAAATAAGTTAGCCACGTTTTTTAATGAAGTTTTAGCAATATCTAATGTTTTTGTTATACAAATCACGAGGCACTCCATAAATAATTATAAATGTAACCAGAATCTTCCATTGTAACCAACTCTGCACTCATCATTGTAAAACAGGGAACTTTAAAACTTCTGAATCAATGATTAACCTTTTCGAACCTCAAATATTTATAAGTAAGATATCTTACATCTTACCACAGTAATAAATATTATAAATAATTCTCCTTGTGCCTTTTCTCATTGCTTCTCATGGTTACGTAAATACATTTAGTACCATCAAGTATCCAGCACTCTTCTAAACTTTCAAACATTATCTTTTGAAATTAAAATTAAAATCTAAACCTTTGTGAAAACACACTAGCTTCACGTAATGCAGACTCCAACGTTGCTCCGAACAAATATTTGTGTTTACAAGACATTCACAAATAGTTCGTGCAACTTGCGAGAAGCGAAGTGTTTACATTTCGTAGATTGTATTTACTGTTTAAAGTGAAAAGTTAGGTTAGGTTAGTTAGGTAAAGCTTCCGAGTCTGTAAAAATCTTGTATTAATTAGTTGGTAACTTGAATTTATTACCTAATTGGTCTATTAGCAAATGAGAAGTGTTTAAATTGCCAACTGTGAAATATAGATTTGTATAGTAATATAATGTAAGGATTTTTTACTCGGGGAAACTCATATTTTGTTCGGGTTGATATTACTTAAATTCTAGTTATAAAATATTAGCAAGATTTAAAAACAATAACAGGTACGAACATGTCACAAAACAGACAAATTCTTCTAAAGTTACGTCTTATATTGACATACGTACACCGTCCGATGCGCACTTTGAACTGATTCAATAAACGAAGCTTAGGTGTTTAACGTTTCAGTAAACTCGAATCGACATATTTGAGCTCTTTGCGACAAATTGAGTTCACTGGTTGTGTGCAATAAACCTTAGAAAATGGACTTAGGGTTGTCAACTATAGCTTTTAAAATGGCATAACCAAGTTTATTGATATTATTTTCCATACATTCAAAATTGCAAATTGTTACCTATCTTTAATCAATCTATTGCAATAATAAATTAATTACTCTGAAAGAATTCGTCGTAAAGACATCACTCGTGAAGTCAAAAATACATTCACGCAACGCCATATTCGCACTAAACTACAAGATGATCAAAAAAGTAAACCTGTGAATTTCGGTGAAAATGTTCGTTATTCATCAATGATTTTTGCAACAATGTTAACAAAAGTAAATATGAGTATGTAGTTTCATTTAATAACGCAATGTCAAAATGACCCTGTATTATTTAGTATTAAGAATTAAATAATACAGGGTAATACAGGGAATTCCAAGAACTAATCTTAAGTTTTGTAATTAGCTCATATTTAAAAACATTTATTATGACATAGTTATTTTTTATTAACTAGAATCGGTTAAGAATATTCACCCTCTAATATTTCCGTACAGAAAAGCTGACAACCCTAAATAAACTCTAGGCAGGACGATTTATACACATGCCTCCGTAAAGTTTTATATCGCATTTAGGTTCAAATTGGCTCGGAAATGTACAATTTTAGTGCAGTTTTACATTTGCGATTAAATTATATGGCATTTAAATTTTCTATTGTTTGCGCAGAGCTGTTTATTAAGTAAATTATTTTCTCATAAAACAAATAACTGTTTGTGGATTTATTTAAAACCCTTAACAAAATGTTTACTTTTCTGAAGTTGATATCTTAATATTATTTTTTCTTGCAATTATCTACTTAGTAACTATAGCAATCACATAATAAAAAATAATCAAAATAAAAGCTACATATACGCTTTACATCATTTTCTTAATATTTCCAACAACTTATAGAGTTACACGTTTAGGTTATACACATCCACAAAACTAAACACGAACGGGTCGACATCCATAAAATAATCCGATCAACCAATTAAAATTCACGAACAATTCCAAACAAAACCACAAATATGATCGACAGTGTTTGCTACAGACTCGAATAACTTTGTTTTACCACAAGCCGCAATCGAAATTCCAAACTGCCCAAATCGACTGGTCAAAAGTAAAAAGAGTTATCTGCAAGGGCTATTGTACCGGAGAGCGTATAAAAATAAAAAAAATTGTTATTTTTTTATTCATAGTAAAATTTTCTATAAATTTTATCAATGTATTATGTTTATATTCTTAGCAATTTATTTAATAAGTTAGTATAGATATTTTCTTGTTATTTAAGAAAATTTTGGAGTTAATCGTATCTACATCGTAATTTAAATCAGGTTACATAAGTCAGCTACCACTTGGTCGATTATAGATGGGATTTGATTTCATTTTTAATGGTAATAGATTTTATTAACCTAAATATTTAAATTTATAAAAACGTGACAACGTGATTTATATTAAGTAATATCTCGCTATATCTCTCTATTGTAGTTACAGAGAGAGAGTACTATAAACAAATAAAACAAAATAACATTGATGAATACGTTGCATTTTCACGCTGTAAGTTACTTGGTTGCATTTATTTCGTGCAATTTATACGATAAAGGAATAAAAAGGAAATCGCGTGTGTATTGCCGACTTTATTTACTTTGCATCCGTCGAAATACTCCACAAAGTACACAATCGTCGACTGCCTTTTTAGCTTTGAATAAATAGAGCTGAATTTGGAGCAAATGTTTCTCCAATTTAGATATTTCAAAGAATGGTCAGAAAACAGTAAAAATAACGAAATGAAATGTTGATTATGTATTTTTTTCTTTCGTTCTTAGAGGCATTAATCAATTAATGATAAATGGATAGCATTGCCAACCTACCTAAATAAACCTACAGATAGAGATAGTAAATAATTCTTACTCAATACATATTTAGTAGGAGGAAAAGAAATAATGGCTTCTTAAATATTGACCGCAGAAAACCTCTAAGCGAAACTGTAATATGACGTCGATGTATTGTAGTAACCCAACTAGGGTTGCCAACCGTAATATAACATATAGTATTGTACTATAATTTGGGTCTGCGTACTATATACTGTTAAAGAAATATATAGTACGCAAAATACTATATTCTGAACACTTCAAACTAATAAACAAATGCTTCATTTTAAATATATATGAACGCTCCTTTGCATGAACTTTTGAGTGATGGGACAGCGGGTATCTGAACTATTATAGAAATAAATCAGTAACAAATATATTTTCATTATTTTTTTGCATTTTCCATAAAATACTATAATCTTTTGAAATGTACTATATTTTTTTATACCATGTTTTGAAAACTACTATACTTCACCGTAGCATTGTTGGCAACTCTAACCCCAACCGAACCGTCATAGACAAATCTAGATGGTTAATAAAGTCGATGCCAAGCGACTTTCTTATTATTAACTTTCATTGTTCATTGTGTAAATACAATTTTCTGTAACAGCCCCATTAGGCATAACGAGCCTCATCTCTAACTAGCCATTTTCCCCCTCTTAAAAGTAATTGTGTACAACGGCTTCACATCTTCCAAATTACCTTAATAGCAGTTACTTTACCTCTTTGTTCCTCCCACAAGGTTAAGCCAACCCACTCAGTACATCGACTGAGACCTGTTGCTATCGTATCGTTTTTATCATTAAGGCCTTCCTCCCAGACTCGGATGCTATATACCCCAGTGTGTACATTGGGCCGTAAAACCGCTGAAACCAACACTGACCCTACAAGTGGTGGTAGTGATAACGCGTTTTTTACTCGGGACCAAAAAACATGACCCTTTAGATAACGGCACGCATTTTTAGAACCTAAAAATGCGTGCCGTGCCTATTCGAAATTTATAAAACACTAGCTTTTGCTCGCGGCTTCGCCCGCGTGAAGGTGTTTTCCAGGATAAAATTCCACTGTTTGATAAAAGTCTTGCTACATATTTTCCCGGTACTTATAGGTTCAAACTAATTTTATCCCCAATCTATAATTTCAGTTCAATCAGTCGAAAATCTAAGAACATTTATACAAACTTTCATCCCCTATTTTATCCCCTTAAGGGTAGAATTTATCAAAATCCTTTCTTAGGGATGCCTACGTCATAGTAGCTTTATGCATGTAAAGTCTTAGCCCGATCCGTCCAATGGTTTGGGCTGTTCCTTGATATATCACTGTCAGTCACCTTTGAGTTATATATTATATTAACAACTGAAGTTAGCTAAAATTGAGTTTCTCGAAGCCGACCACTATTTATGTACTATGTATTTTGAGACTATGCAATTTTGTCGCATTCGCGATTCACTCACTTTTGTTGAGTTTCAGAACGCGATATTAGATCCTCCAACGCGCACGCGAATTTGAACTTTATGCAGCGGACAAATTGACTCTCCATTTTATTTAGAAAACGTTTGTATGGGAAATAGAAAAATGCTGTTTTGAGGATTTTCCCGGCAATTATTCGAATTTTTCTCACCTTTTAAACCTTCCTAGACCTCCACGAATAATTCAAGACCAAGATAAGATAAATCCGTTCAGCCGTTCTCGAGTTTTAGCGAGACTAACGAACAACAATTGATTTTTATATATATAGATAATATGAAAAAAGAACAATATTTCTACACTGTTAGCTTTACTGTGGTTGTTCATTTTTTTTTCAGTAACAATAATAATTCATATTGATTTATTAATTTCATAATGAAAATGGTACTAACATTGACGAATCCGTGCATTTCTTTCTAAATTTCATTGTTCTACAAACGCTATCAGTTAGACAATTCTATAAGATATATTTTGTTAGTTTAAGCTTAAAAATAAACATAAAATTGAATTTTAAAGACATTATTCGTAAATGTTTGTATATTCCCGGCTCGTACCTCATGCGCCGTAAAGAATGAATACTGAAGACTGCTCGAAAGAGGGCCTCAATATAATTGCTTTTAAGATCTAATTTACAAAGAATTATTTTTCATCTATTATTAACCTTATCCCCTTTGTTTCTAAATTTCTTATTATTTAACGTAATAAAACATAATTTCAATATTCAATAAACATGATGGTAATATATTCTGTTAAAGAATAAAAGAAATAAAGTCAGAGAGGGCTCGTAACACAATCGACTCGGAGTCATGCGATTACAGTGTTTGTTTCAAAAGATTCAAATATCCAGGAAAAACAAGTTTTGTCGCAAGATTCTTTTATACTTTGATTTAAAGCAACATTTTTTCTACGGCAACGATGTCTAAGAATCTAACAAGTTAATTCACTGTTGTTCAAATTGATACTTAAGGCCTACTTAAGGCCTTTAAAATTTAATATGACGAAATTTTAAAGACAGGAATATCCATGATTATTAATTATTTTTACATTTTTCTTTTAACTGCGAGAACTAATCACTAACTAGACGTGAATTTAAATTCTTTACTTGCCAATACTTGTTTAGTTACCCAGATTAAAGCCGAAACAAAATGTATGAAAATGGACTTTGAGGTATCGCCTTAAAGCTTGTTTCACGATATTTGACTAAAAGTTATTCGTTGAAAATAGAGTGACCTAATAAAAAAAATATACTTTAAAAGAAAAGGTTTTAATATGAGTACTATCTACATTAGTTGCTTAATACGATAACTGGCACGAAAAATATCTCCTGCTTGTATTACAGCATATCGAGCACTTTGGACTGAACATCGAATATGGAAACCCTATCTTCTAAATATTTAAATAGACGCTACAATGTTAATTCTATTCGAATGATAATAAGTATTACTCAGTTTTCCAACACTGCGAACCAACACAGAAACGGAACGTTACGGAATACAGAACACAACGCTCACTTATAACTTTGGGTTTTTATGTACGTGCGCGGTGCTTCTCCTAATGATAAGTGGAATCCCATAGAGTGTTGTAGACTGACGAGAGATGATTACCCCACGACAGTCGACACGATTATGCCGGCCTATTGGAACCGGATATTAACAAGCTGATCCCAGAACACACGTACGTGGGCCACTGTGGTAGGTTTTAACGTCTTGTGTACAATAATCGCTTTCAGGACGGTTATAAAATATACTCTACTATGAGCAAAAAGGGTATTCTTCATAGATCTGAATTGGCTTCAGACTTTTTTCTTACCACACAATGATCATGCGAGTTGATACGAGTAACATGTTTGACCACTAGATTCATCTTTAAAATCTGGTTAAAAACTAACTTTACTTGATTAAATTCATAAAACTTTATGGTTCAATTTGTCAATTTCGGCTGTAACGCACGCTAGAAACAATGTAAAAGTAGGGAGCTGCGATAACTTTATTAATTCCGAGCTAGCAGTGCGACAGCGTTGCGGATGTCGTTATAACTTAGCTGTTTTCGTTTACTTACAAAACTTTTGCTCTGAGCATATAGTTCGTAACGTTTTTACAGAACTATACTTTGTAATGTTGTTAAGTTTGCTTTGGTGAACTCTCATTGTTAATAATATTTTTAACTTATTACGAAATGTAAAGCCCTAAACGTATTTTTATTATTTTGTTGGTACTTTTTTGCATTTGTTGATAAGTAGTTAAATATAAATTTCCTTGTTACTTTTTTTGTTTATTCAGCATCAGGCAAACCGTTACAAGACACAGATGATTATCTATATCCCGCAATAGTCGCTCAATACTCTTCATTATCTTAAAATTTATTTGACTTTTACATCGATTTCTATTTTGTCCGATTTGGTTGTTTAAAGGCCGTTACTTATTACTTTGGCTATTTATTATTTTAATCGTAACATTATTTCCAGTCACCTCATTGTCTCGGCATGGACGTGCTTTACCGTTTTTTTTTTCATATTCATGCATTTATATTATTGCATCTACTAGCACCGTCAATAAATCATTCATTCGTTCATTTATATACGTGAGGAAATCATGTAGTCCGTTATTGTCTGCTGAAACTCTTCTAGATTAATTATACTTGAACTATATAACCTCTTTTCTTCAACTTTATTAGTGACAAGGCACATTCTTCACCGTGTACAAAATTCTCCACCGATACAGTCTTAAAATATATATTCAATTATTAGACAAAATACAGTTCAC